>NC_057853.1:108022063-108207063 GCF_015237465.2 Chelonia mydas | reverse complement strand
GTTGTTGGTTATCTGGATGCTCAAAGCATCAATATCTGACCTTTTAAGGTTTGAGAGTCGTCAGCTGGTTAGAGCTGGGTAACAAGGAGGGGACAATCAAGGTTGGTACCCAGCACAGAGGACAACAAATTGCTGGTCATTAGAGTTGACAATAAGAGCCTGATTCTCAGCTAGTGTAAATCAGAGTAGCTGCACTAACCTGCTTTGCACAAGCTGAGGATCTGGCCCTAAATGTGCACATGTGATGCAGTACACTAAAAAAACAGAGACGGATTCTTATTGTTTAAATGACGTGAACATGAAAGTGCTGACAGTTTACAGTAGGTGAGGAATGACATAGAACAACATGGATGTTTCAGAACAGCTGTGGGAAGATATCTTGAATACAGGTAGTAGTGAGAGGTCCATAATTATCTCCCTATTATACATGTGCAAAACAATTTCCACACTGTAAATTTAGATAGGAAAAAAACTAAGATTTTGGGGGAATTTCATTAAGAATTGGCTAATTTGGTCACATTTCCACAAATACTGTCTGAAAACTTATATTTTTTTAAACCAAGAATTGCTGAAACTTCATCCCAGAGAATATATTTTTAACCTGTTTGCTCTGGATTATATGTTGTTATGTTCACAGTAGAATACTGTTCCATGGCAGTTGCTTGTTTGTAAAAATTGCCATTTGTTTGCATGGAGAACAGGAAAAAAGCTAGAAAAACTGTAAAATACGTGATCTCTTATCATCCCATCTGTTTCTGAGATGGGCTTCTCAATATGGAGCAGAGCTTAGAAATGACTGGTAGGGCATGACCCTTTGAACTTAATGGAAGTTTGCTTGTATAAAGATCCAAGACTGGGGACTACAGCATTGTGCCAACATTTTATCTATGTGCCAAGTTTTATCTATGGATTCCACAGATGAGTCCTCTGCTCCATAAATCCATCAAATCAAGGCAGGGATCCCATTGAGAGGGGCAAACTGTGAGAATAATGAATTGTGACCATCTCTAAAAGGCCGCAGGATATTATATAGGGTACTCCCTGTTCTTCCATTCTTGGGGCAGGTGGAAGTGAAAAACTCCAAAGAGCCTATGAAGATGTTTACGACTCTCGCCTTTAGCATAATAATCTGCACACACAGGACTAATTCTTGCCTATTCTAGCATGGGTGCAAGGGGTGGGAGGGGAAGATGGGGTAAGCGACGGAGGAGGATTTTCCCTTAGTACTCTGGAGAGTGCTAGGAGAAATACTGAGCCCCCTTGATGGCGAGCACACGGCACCCCAGGGGGCATCTGCTGAGTTGGGGGCATGGCAGCCTCTCCCCCAGATGGCTACACTGTTAAGTGTGCAAGACATGTTAGGCAGGGGGCAGGAGAATGCAGCTACTTTTAAAGGGACTACCAAAGTACACCTCAGACCCTGGCCAGAGCCCCATCCTATTCCAAGGGAATCTTCCCCGGGGCGGGCCAGGATTTAAGGAGCCGAGGACTCAGCAGCCAGTTACTTCTTCTCATCCCCAAAAGGACAAAGCAGGATTTGATCCTTTGAAGCTGTAGCAAGGGGGTGTTTTTAATATGAGCAGAGGAACAAGCTGGCTGAGTTTTATTGCAGAGCTATGCTAGCAATACATCAAGATTACTGAAGCTTACTGTAAGGAAGTCAGTTTATAATTACTTTGCCATTGTCCTGTTGCTAATGTGCCACATGGGATTCTCCTGGGCTGTTTTTGAAAAGTCTCTTTGAGGAAGGGGGAGATAGCACCCATGCTTATGAAAAAGGCAAATTATACCCCGCGGCAACCTCACTATACAACAGGAAAAGGCCAGCGTCCTCTCAAGAGATGTGGCCCCAAATGAAATGCAAGTAATTTCCTGACTAACCTGTGATTTCTATCTGGTTGTGGCTTCTGGCATATAACTGAGTCTCAAGTTCTGCGATTTCTGTTTAGCACGTCTCACATGTGCTTTCACTTTCATTTCCAACCTTTAATATAGAACAGCCTATCGCTGAGCCAAAGAGGCAGTCGATAGCCATAGATATTGGATCTGCACCAGGCTGACATCTTCAGGAGTAAGGCTGGCCTGCTTTTTTAAGGGAAGCCATCCCTTTGTAAGGGAACCCATCCCCTTTCGTCAGCACACACCAGTATAGGCATGCACAGGAACCATGTAACTGGCAGGAAGGGTGGGGGGAAGCTTGTGCTCATTGTCTTCCTATCTTTCCACACTCCATAACTCTCTCTCCTTGGTCTTGCAGTCTCCCCACCCCTCTCCACAAAACCCAGTAGAGTTACGACAGCCCTCAGGCTGGAATAACCTTGTGCATATTCCCATCAGGTGGGCAGATTTTCTGATTAGAAAATAACTGGTGCTGGGTGGAGCTGCATTACTCGCCTCTGAATGTGGGGGGTGGAAGGCTGCTTACTGAATCCTGTGTCTCCTGCCCCGCCCGCAGATTTAGCAGGTGAGAATCAGTCTGATGGTTCCCTCTGTTTCCCCATCACCTACCTCTGAGATGGGAGAAGCCATGTCCCTGGACCATGCTGTCATGCTGTCCAGAGTGGCTCATGACTGTGAGTGCCTACCTCAGGGCAGCTTGTCAGAAAACAGGCAGATATCTCAAACTGGTGGTGTGTTCTATAATTAGATTTCACCAAGCCAGTGACAAATGTGAACTCCTGGATAATAATCCCAGTCTTACCGTGGCATCACAGGGAGTCCCCTTAGCCTCTTCAGTCTATCCCCCTTGCCACCCAGACAAACTGGACTTTGTGATAAAAGGTCACTTAAACCAAAAATCACATCACATCAGGTTGCTCCTACTCCCCAGAGACCAGTCACTTACTCCAAGTCAATTGTACCCTAAAACTTACAGCAAAGACAATGTTGGCAGCCAATTCTATAGTAAACTAAAAGTCTATTAGCTAAGAAAAGGAAATGAGAGTTTTGGAGAGGTTAAAGCAGGTAAAATATATGTACGGGTGAGTCACAATTTGTAAGTCCAAATGGTGGCAGAGATGTAAAAACTGACAGTTTCCCAAAAGTCTTTTCAGGGTACCCAGATTGTCTCTGGGGATCTTCGCTTTGCATCTAGTATACTTCCTGTAAGAGTCCGAATAGTCTAGAAGTGCAGGATCTTTCTTTGAATCCATACTTATAGCTTCTTCTCACAGAAAACAAGCTGACAGTGTCACTCCCATGTGGGCTTTTCCTTTGATGACGGAGCGTGAGGAATGCATTTTGAGTCTTTGACGTCTGATCATCACACACAATGATCACTTGCTTTGAAGTTAGCACTTTTCTGTTAAAGTTCTTCATTTGCATTCTACAAGGCTTCTGTCTTGTTTGATGGATTATTTTGTTACAGGGGTATACACAATGTAAATGTTTTTGCCTACTGAATTAAGACTTTAAGGGAATATACATTCGAAACTGGTTTGAAATATCAAAGTAGTTGAGTAAATTCTTTACAGAGCCCAACTCAGAAACACACACAATATCAACCTTCCACCTTGTAAGACCTGGCCTACACACAGTTTTTGTACCAGCATAACTATTTCAGTTAGGAGAGTTAATTTTTTTTTTTACCAGAATAGTCATACCAGCTTTGAGCTGGGGGTTGGACTAGATGATCTCCCGAGATCCGTTCCAACCCTGATATTCTATGAGGTAAAATTCTATGAGAACAGCCACTCATGTGAATGCAGTTATATCAGCTTGTAGGTGCCTTGCACTGATTTAGCTTATTCCCCCTCCCAGATGGGAATAAATTATACTGATATAACTGCATCCACACTGGAGGGATTGTATCACTTTAACAATACTGGTATACTTAAAGCAATGCAAAATTTGTACATAGACATGCCCTAGATATTTGTGCTAAATTTAATGGGAAATCAGCATAACGATCCATTGTCACATACATACAGGTATCAAGGTTGGCAGCAAATCACATACATGTGGGATCAAGAATAGAATTCATGTTAAAAAATCCCAAACCCAGTTGGCTTCATTAGCTCAACCAGCAGGGAGAATTTATACATCTATGAGTAGATATTCCGTCCAGTGGAGGGCGGTGTTAAACACTACGTGCAAAACTAAGCATCATCAGTCCACACTGGGGTTTGTTAACATAATAACTTTTGTATTTGTTTGTTTCAAGTCAGGTGGGTTCCCATTCCCTGAGTTTGAATTTTGGGAAGAGACCGGTTTATATCAAAAAGCACAGACTCAAATCTGGATTTAGAACAATCATTGGTCTGAGGTGCTTTGGATTGGAGACGGACGGCTTCAGGCCATCCATACTTTAGGTTCAAAACTCAAAGTGGAACACAGCTAAAATTGCCAATTTCCTCCCCAGTTTCTGATTCAAACCATGTGAGAAACTACAAAGTTTCGCAAAGTTTCCACCCCAACCCACAAATGGACATAGGCTCACTTGAAACTCTTCCCAAACCTGCTCAATAGGTTCCCAAGCATTTTTAAAAAACTGAGCAGGGCTTGAAAAATTTCACACAGCTGACTGACACATAAAACCTGTTAATCCAAACATTCCCCCATTGATTTCTGTGGTGGACGTGCCTTAGATTTTTCTGCAATTGCTGAATTTCTGGTGCCAGGAGTTTTTAGCAGGTTGTGGGACAATATGTTCTGTGTTTTGAATAGAAGGAAAGACCAGCTGGCATAAAGGAAAATATATTTTCTTAGCTTTTTCTAGTCCTTAGAATTAAACCTTAGCTTAAGTGAACTCCTTGTACCATAGTAATGCTGGCAAGAAGGATACAAGATGTTTCAGCTTTCCTGAATATTGTTTCTGAGGTAATGCCATAGCATTGTGTTTGCAAGATGCCCCGAACTGTCAGTTTCCTTGAAACACAGTGTATTTAATACAAAGCCATTAAGCCTTGTAAAACTGTCAAAAATGTAAATGACACTTGTAATAAAATCTTGTCGTGTGACCAGCTCTAGCTAATCAGGGCTGATGACATCACTACAGTTGATCACTGCTGGTGCTATGTACATTTGGACAGCTTTATGACCTGCATGGATTTGTGTTATTAAAATTGTACAGTTTTGTAAGGAATTTGGGATTTAATAAAGCAGCAGAGAAACTACAAAAGGGACAATATAGCCCACTCAAAGTGAGTAAGGCAAAAAAAAAAAAAAATAAAAGCAAAACTGAGAGAGGTTCCCTTTCCCCAAATCATACAGGGTACGAGTTGTTCATATAAAACACTTTTATGTATTTATAGCTCAGCAAATACCTTGCATCTGTGAGACCATAAAACAAATTACAATGTATCCAATTGCTTCAAGGTGGCGAATTGTACTTAAACTTAATGATTTGTAGAGATTCTAAGAGAAAGAGTATTATCTGCTTAACTCTACTTGTTTGGGAATTGCTTATTAGAAAAGACATTAATGTGTTTTTTTTTTAAATAAGATTTAAAGGTTTAAATTGAGATTGCCACCCCTGCAGCCATCTCATACCCAGCAGGGAAATACACTGTTTTATGTATTTTGCAAATACACAGAACTGCTCCCAAGAGTACACATATGTCAAGGGAAGAGAGATAAGGATACATACTCTCCCAATAATCTATAAATTCAACCTAATGGGGGAAGATATCAGAAAAATGTGTTGGATTGAAGGCAAATAAATCACACCTGGTTTCCTGGCATAAGCTGGCACTGTGTGCCTTATATTTCAGTCAAATTATTCCATTTGTTTCTAAAGATATTTTAATCCCTCATGACCTCAAACTTCCCGTGAACCAGGGCCTGAACAAAAGGCCGCCCACTGTCTTTGCAGTAAATCTGTTGTCTCCCTTCTAGGCTCTCAACCTGGGATCATAGATCACCCCTACACTGCATCTTGCTTCAATTTACTCAATTAACTTGAGTAAAGCACTTGTAAGTTTGCAGATGTTGCTTTATTATCAAGGCCTAAAATGTACAAGAGAGTTCAGGAGCCTGAGGTTATGGGAAGGTTGTGTTGATGGGGGAAGGGCAATAAAAAGTGCATGCTCCACAATTGTTTCCTCAAGCAGGGTGACGAGGTTGGGTATATTGTTCCCCTACAAGTTTATTTAAACCTTAAGATGCATCTTGCCTTGTGGATTGGGGGAACGTCTGATGTTATCTGATGGAAGGATAGGATATGAGGAATAGGTATTCACCTTGAGAAGAGATAATGCTGTGATTAACAGATGTTTAATTGAGCCATTCATCAAATGAAGAACCTGCCCAAAAGTCAAGAAGGCTAAGTAAATTATTTCCAACCCTGCAGGTGTTGGACTGGCAGCTCTATTACTCTTCTGGAAATGAGCTTTAGAAGATTTTTATATGAGAAGATAATTTATTTCAATGAGGGATTCTATTGTGCTTTTATTTATTTAATATTCTTCAGGGCTTTGGGACCAGCCCTTCTTATTTTGAACACAAAAGTACATTGTGGAGGGGCAGAGGGAAAGCAAGTTAATGCACGGTATTATGTTGGTGCACTGTTTTCAGTCCCTGTACAGCCCAAGTGTCCATGTTATGTTCACTTAGTAATTTCCATAATCATCTCTGGGAATTGGGTGGAATGTAGGTGGAGTTACCCAGAAATCCTGTAAAATAAATTGAATTTATCAAGACACTTGAAGTATTGCTTCTCAAGGATATGATGTCATTGGAAGACATAAATGTGTCTCCTCTGATGGTATGATTAAGGTTGTGTAAGCATTTCCATTATAAATAGAGATGTGGCCTCAACCCACATTTGGCTCATAGTTTCAAGCACCCTCAAAGTTTTCTGAGGGTGAATCTGATGTATTGATACATGTTCACATTTTGTTATAAATTGATTTTCAGTTTTGATCCATGTAGACCCATCCTTTCCACTCACCAACTTTGACCTTCAGTGCATCACTTCAGTTTTCAGAGTCAAATGCACCCAAATGTCTCAGATAAAACTCAGTTGAAGCCACCAAATCTCATCTAGTTTTGGATTGAAACCACATGAAACCACAAGTTCTGAATGGGTTTGATAAAAACCCATCAATCTGCCCAGTTTTGCTCAGAACATGGGGCAGCCTCCCTCAAAAGATCTGCAAACCTTTAAGAGCCTTTTGAGAAACCTTGGGCCAGATCTTCTGCTGGTGTAAAGCACCATAGCTCCATTTGCTTTTACAGCACTATACCAGTTTCCGTCAGTGGAGGATCTGCCCCTTGAGTTGACTTTTTATGTGTAATTAAACTGATACATTGTTTCAGACTTCAGAACTAGAGTTTCATTCATCTCTACTTATAAACCTCTGTTTTCATGGAATTTGAACTCTATGTTAATTGGGTCGGTGCTAGAAATTCTCTTACCAGGTTACTAATTTCAGGTGTTTTTGTGGGTTCTCCACAAGGCAATGCCGGGCTAATGCAGGCCTTATGTCCCTAGTTGGATTTCTTCCATATCCAGACAAATTTGGGATTCTATTACCAATTTTCAAGAAGATTCCCAAGCACCATGTAACTGCAAGGCAGATTGGGCCTGAAGCATACATTCACCACAGCAAAATATTTGCTATAAAATAAGATAATAAATATAATAAATAATAATAAATAAAATAAAATAAAAATACTACTATTACTACTAATAAAAAAAATACCAAGCTTTACCTGAGCGCTGCAAGATGGCTCCATGATCCAATGGCATTCCCTTGTGAATTTAGCATCAATATAGTGTGTGCCTTGGGTGTCACACAAGAAAACCGGTGGTAGGTTTGGACTTTGGGACCTCTGAAATAGGAGGAAATGCACAGGAGAGAATGATTAATTATTGAATATTTCCCTTTGTTATTTGTGAGAGACAAGGTGGGTGAGGTAATATATTTTATTGGATCTATTTCTGTTGGTGAGAGAGACAAGCTTTCAGACTTTCATAGAGTTCTTCTTCAGGTCTGGGAAATGTACTCATAGGGTATGTCTACACTGCAATTAAAAACCCACTGGCCCATGCCAGTTTGACTTGGGCTCACAGGGTTTGGGCTAAAGGGCTGTTTAGTTGTGGTGTAGAAATTCAGGCTTGTGCTGAAGCCCCAGCTCTTGGACCCTGTGAGGGGCGACAGTCCCAGATATCAGGCTCCAGCCGAAGCCTGAACATCCACACTGCAATTAAACATCTCCTTGCCCTGAGCCCCACAACCCTGAGTCAGCTGGTATGGACCAGCCTAATGGCAGTGTAGACATACCCAGAGTGTCACAGCTAAATACAAAGTGGAACAAATTGGTTAGCACAAGTAGCTAACACATCCTTCCAGGAACCATTCAAGGCGGAGTGCCCTGTTAATACCTTCCAGTCATAGGGAGGAAAGGAGAACAGGAGACCTGAAGAAGAGCTCTATATAAGGGCAAAAGCTTGGGCTTGTCTACACTTACAGCACTGCAGTGGCATAGCTGCACCCGTGCAGCTGCGCCACTGTAGTGCTTACTGAAGACGCTGCCTATATCAAAGGGAGAGCTTCTCTCATTGGTGTAGATTCTCCCCAAAAGGCAACAGCTATGTTGAAGAGAGAAGCTCTCTTGTCGCCATAGAGCTGTCTACATCAGGGGTTAGAAGTTAGTATAAATACGTCGCTCAGGGGTGTGGATTTTCCACCCCCATGAGCAACATAGTTATACCGACATATGTTCAACTGAAGTTGGTAGGTTTAAAATGTTCATATTTTCAAAGCACTTTTCAAAGACCCTGATTGGGGTTAGGTGGTTTGGAGTATGTGGTCCTTCCTTTCTCATGGAACAGCAATACCATTGATTAGCTTACGTGTGGTACTGTAATCAAAGCCAAGCAAATTATTAAGCATGTGAAGCATGGCCCCAATCTTACAGTCTTTACTTAAGCAAAACTCTCATTGACCTGCAGCAAAGCCTCCTTCTGCAGAGGTCTGGATTCTATTATGAATTCAAGCCAAGTCCTTAGCCCTAAATTTTCAGAGTCGTGTGAGGTTTTAAACCCAGAGGCCCCATTAAATCCAATGGGACTCACATGGTGTCCATGCAACTGTGAACCTTTAGGGGTTAATATTATTTTAGTGAAATTTTTTGTATGTGAAAAAAATCTCCTTCCAAGCTCCCTTTCTGCTTTTAACTTTCATAAGGGTCTTTAATTATTCTTTGAATATGCCATCGCAATTTTTTTATTTATAACATGTTTTTTAAAATAGTGGTCTGTTTTGTTTCTAAATATAATGGAAGTTAATAAAATATGTGCCAGAAGCTAAAAATATGATGAGCTATAAGGCATTCTCCAGATTTTTTCTTTTTTACCAAAGAGAGAGAGAAGAAATAGCCAGTCTATTATTCCATAGTCTGTACACATTCTCTTTGGAATAGATATTGTTTCTGGTCTATTTTCCCTCAATGTCTGGCATGCAGCTAATTAATTCTCCCCCTTTCTAATTCTGCAGCTCACTAATTTGTGTATTTGTTTAAAGAATACCTTCTGTGTCAGAAACTGGTTATGTTTAAGAAAGGGAATACTAGCTGTTGGACACGGTAGTAGAAGGTTCCTAATGCCCTTCCTTTTTGCTATCATCCTGGGAATCTAGTCTGAATCTAGTTTGCTGAATTAAGATTGTTGCTGACAGTCCCTTAGCAACAGATCACAGTTTGTGCTTTTACCACTATAGAACTTAAGAAAGAAGCAGAAGGTGAAAGTTTCTCCTTACTGCACTTGCAATTCTCAGGTAATGCTTACACATTTTTTCTGTTCTCCCCCTCTCCCTCAAATCCAGCCAAATATATTCCTGCATAAATGGGGTGCTACTTGTGTGTGTATGGTGTGTGTGTGGGGGGGGGGTCACGTGATTCATTATTTCCATGTATTTGAGTGACCATCCGATTTCTATGAAAACATTAGCAAATCCCTAAATTTCATGAGTTTTAGTATGAATAGTTATTAATCCAGAAGTTCACACTCGAATTTCTTTGTTCCATAACTGAGATTTGTCATATACTATTCTCCTGTCTAAAAAGTTTCATTCATCCAGTCGGGGAGCAGAAATAATACCATGTGACTTAGATGAGCAATCACATCCCAGAAGATTCCCATTTACTTCAATGAGACCTGGATCATGCCCATGATCTGTAAGGTACAGACACACATTCCTGGGCCTTGAAACGTTCATAGATTAGATCCCTAAGCATTCATCTTTCATCATTGTTTCACTCCATTTCCTACCATCACACTTTTTTTTTCACCCTACACCTGGACTGAACTTCCTCTTCTAGTACACTAAGAATCCTCACTCTAACCACTATTGATGTAACCTCCATATATTTTCTGTCAATACCCTATTGGCAAACGCTTTATTAAATTGATGCTACTTTAAAGAGCATCACAAAACTAGGAAGTTTTATTGTCTCAAGAAAGGTCTAAGCAAGCTGAACTGGCTCTTCAAGACAGCTTCTTCTCTTTTTTTAAAAAAAGAGTTATCAGGTCCTTGAAGAGAATTTCCAGAAAATTCTGTCTGTTTCATTGTGAATCACGATCCTGCCGTGTTCTCTCTGGGTGTGGGGGTGGGGTGTCAATAGCAAAACTTCCTTTGAATTCATTGGGAGCTGGATTGTGCTCTGAATGCTGAAGCTATGCTATGATGCAGTAGTGGAAACCAGTTAACATCACTTCCTTGATCTGGTATGTCAATGGGATGAGGCCCCTTGGCCACGTGAGGACTTGCAGTGATGGACGCTTTGGGGATTTGTCTGCCATAACAGATGACAGTGATGATATTCCACATCAGCCACAATGAGGGCTTTTATTTTTTAACAAGAGAATTTGAATAATATGCACACAAATTGAACGAGAGACACAATTTTGAAGGCTACAACCCTACAACCTTTAAGCAGTGATTTAAAAGCTAATTATTATGGATATAGCCATTCAACATTAATTTCTTAATATTGTTCCCTCAAGAAATAATGATTTAGTCAACCAATTATTTTATCTCTTTTAGGGATACTTTCTTAATTGCAAAACAATCTAAAAATATAATCAGCATGCTAAATACATGTGCTATCTTGTTTAGAATGTCATGTTGGGGGAAGAATGCAATTAAACTGCCAAAATGTAATTGTTTCCCATATTTAATTTAAAGTGGTTGATTCACATTTGCTTTTCATGTTTAGGAGTTAAAAAAAAACAAACAAAAAGTTACTACCACAACTACTTTAAATAAAGAAGATAAAGCTTGGAGCATTGACGAAAACTGCTTCTATCATGAGATACTGCTGTCAAAGCATGTCAGCATCAGAACATTTTGATTTTTACATCTCTAAGATACCTGCAGTTCTGAATTAACAATTTTATCATTTAGGACTAGATTGTAACTTCAGGGACAGCTCTGAGCAAGGGCAAGATCCACGCAAGTGGCCCATGGAGGCACCATGCTTTAGATTCAACCCAGTGAGTCACAATTCCTCCCCTGCTTACTCTTTGTTCCTCGGAGGTAGTAATATACTGCTGGACTATACCACATTTAAGTTGTACTCACCTCACTCTGGCCAGCAAATATTAGGGGGACTTGAACTGAGGCTTTTCCCATACCCTATCCATCCTCCAGCCAATCACTGCCCATTTGCTCCAGGGAGGGAGTCAACAGACCAGTATTCCCACTTATTCCCATATACCTGGACCCAAGATCTTGACTCACTCTCCTTTGGGAGAGCATGTACTTCAAGTCCAAATCTGGCCCTTACATCATTTCAGACTGAGTACTACAAATAACAGACCAATATGCTTCTAGATTATTTTTTTAAATAGATGCAAATATATCAGAAGGTACCTCTAGACCTCTGGTTCTCAAACTTTTTGGGCACAGGACCCATTTGTAAATGTTTATGGCCTGTTGTGACCCAGTAAATAGTCTGGGGATGGAGGCCATGGGGTGGTTTCAGTTGGATCTTGCCCCCTGGGGGGGTGAACTCACCCCACAGTGGTGGCTCCTGCAGCTCCTGTGCTGTGCTGCTGGATGGGCTTGGCTCTCTGCTCCAGGCATTTCAATCTGCGGGATTGCAGGGCAGCTCAAGTTTGGCCCCACCCTCCTGACTGGACCAAATTTGTGCCAGTGGAGTTGTGACCTGGCTCGTGGGGTTGCAGTGCCACTCACTCAAATTTGGTCCACCTGGACTCCCATCACCATGATGGCTAGGCCAAACCTGAGTGGTGCTGGGACCCCGGAGGTTGCAGTGCCTGGAGCATGGATGCGAGCCCAGCCAGCCCTGGGGCCTGGAGCCACAGGAACTGCCACATGACCCTTTGAAACATTCTGGTGACCCAATTTTGGGTTGTGACCCACGGGTTGAGAAATGCTGCTCTAGACCACTTAGGTATGCTTCCAACAAAAGCAGCCCATAATGGACAATTGTTTTTATTTGTGTGTATGTATGCAAAAGTGACAATTGCTCTCTGTGCCAACACACTGAGATTGTACTGGAGACCTCCAAAGCTAAAGCTATGAGATCCAGCTCAGAGGAGGCCTCTCTTGCTCTCAAATATATGCACCTCTGCTCCCACCCACTCACCAGTGTGTTACACAAACATTGCCAATATGATGCAAAATGTGAAAACGCATGCTTCAACATTACACCAGCTAGGCTTGTAGGCTTTTTTCCTCTTCTCTTAAGTTTCATATTCATTCAGTAATAGTGAACATTTCCTTTGTCGTAAACTGCTTCTTAGAAGCAGTATGAGACAAAGTTAAGGGAAAATGTTGGGTGAAATTCATCTGAGTGTAATGGTCCCATGTAAGGTTCTCAGGAGCTCTCAAGTCCCAAGTAACCCCTGTCCGAAGAGACAAACCCTGGCACAATTGACGTCAAAAGGACTAGGATTTGCCTTTAGAGTTTAAAGTGGTGTAGCGGTCCTTTTGGAGATCTTCTGCACTGGGTTGGATTTCATCCTTTGAGAATAAACAATGTCACAAATTGTTCCTGCAAATACATGATGATAACTTCAATTGAAAGCAATAGGAACTGGGCATATGTACCTGTGGGTAATATTTGGGTCATTATTTTGTGTTCATGAACATCTTATATCTAAGGGGTGACCATAAGAGATTGTGAATGGCTAAATCCCTACATCATGTGTAGAGCAAACACAACCTAAGTTGACAGGTTTCAGAGTAGTCTCTAAGGTGCCACAAGTACTCCTTTTCTTTTTACAACCTAAGTTGGTGTCCCTTCCTTGCATGTAGCATTATTTGGAACTCCAAAATAAATAACACAAAAGGACAAAAGAGAGACTCTCAATCTTTTTATACCCTGGCAGTAGCGAGCAGAACTCACCTGCCAGCATGACCCAGCAGAAATTAAGCTGAATCTCAGTGCAGCATTTTAGAATCTGAAGCTAAGGTGACTCAATAGACGAGCCCCTGCATTCCAGCAAAGAGGCGCAGGGTCTGCTTTTCAGAGGTGCTGTCTGCCAGGAGTTCTCACTGACTTCAGATGGAATGAGGAGTGCTCATTACTTCTGTAAATCGGGTCCTAGAGTCAGCCACTTTGTTCCAAAGTTCCATTGTCTTTACACCGACAATGAGGCTCACATGAGGCTCATTATACATCATCAGCATGCACTGCTTCAGTGCAGTCAACATACTCAATAGAAGTACACACAGGGGAGACCCCACCCACTTTGTGGCACTAGGACCCAGGTAGTGCACTGCCTTCCCCCCAAGCCCCATGTGTCCTTTGGAGAAAACTGCAGAGAGGGGGCAGCCAGAGACTCCATCTGGTAGGAGCAGAAGCAGCCAGAGTAGGTACCTTTTGGACATTGAGAAAATTTTCTACAGCGTTGACTGGATTTTCTCTGCCCTATGCTGATTGGCTGTTTGCTCCAACCCTCTCCCACCCCTTCCGTCACAATCTCTTCACTTCAGTTTCACTCCACCCCTGCACCCCATACCCTCTTCTCACCTGCCCCACTCACCCCCTTCCCTTCCCTCCCTTTTTTCCATTTACTTATCCCCTCTTAAGTACCACCCCCCCAAAAATATAATGAAACTACCATGACATTTGCTGCCATCCCATTGTTCCTGCTGCTCGTGTGTACCACCCCTTCCCCCCACTACATGTCTGTCTGATCTATTTAGATTGTAAGCTCTTTTGGCAGGGACCGTCCACTACTCTGTGTCTGTACAGTGCCAAACACAGTGAGGCCCCATTCTTGACGGGTCCTTAGGCACTACCATAATAACTATGATTTATAAATAAAAAGGTTAAGATTCAAGAGTGGTGGGTTCTATTCCAGGATCTAGAGGGGAGCGTTCTCTAGTGGTGACAGACCCTTCCACCCCGAACATGTCCCCTCCTCACTAGACTGTTCCCCTCTTCTCATATCCCCCTCAGCTCCTGATCTTCCCCCGTTTTCCATCCCCCCACACAAGTTGACTCCATCCCCACTCTGCTTCTTAGTCCTCTTCTTCAAATTAGGCCGCTGCCTCCTTTTTCTCTGTGCCAACAGGGGGAGCCAGAGGAGAGAGGCCCTGCTCTGACTTCCAGTGCCTGGCAACACAATGGCTCACTGTAGCCAGAAGGAGCAATTGGAGGCAGAGGCGTGTTCAGCCCATAAACTCGGGTGTTCTGTTGGGATGGTGCATGCTCAGTCTGGTTGAGCACATAGCAGCCGTGAGGCGATGGCTGGAATCTTTGGGGAACTTCGTTGCCAAACTAGCAAGTCTCTACCAAGCATGAGCAAAAAGAGCTGTCCAGAGGCCTTTGTCCAGGCCTGAAGCAGCCATTGAGTACGGGACATTTCAGCGCAAACGGTTAAAGCGTGGCTAAGTTCTAAGGTTTCAGAGTAGCAGCCGTGTTAGTCTGTATTCGCAAAAAGAAAAGGAGGACTTGTGGGACCTTAGAGACTAACCAATTTATTTGAGCATAAGCTTTCGTGAGATGAAGTGAGCTGTAGCTCACGAAAGCTTATGCTCAAATAAATTGGTTAGTCTCTAAAGTGCCACAAGTACTCCTTTTCTTTTTGCTAAGTTCTAAGTAACTGAAAACAGGATGTTATCAGAAGTGTTAGGCAACACTGGCAGCTCTCCTATAAGTAAAGCAATGAACACATACCAGACCCCATCACAGATTGTGTGAAATCATTACTTTGCATAGGGCTTAGTGTAAGGGAAGGTTAATACTAGATCAGGACCAGACCTAACATAATAGTTTAGTATTTGGCCTCAGGGATATGACAGAGTCCTTTAACTAGATTTTTTTTTTGTGGCCCAGACTACACTCTCCCCAAATAAAACAGCATGAGGGGGGCATAAAGTCCAGGAACCTCTACAAGCTTCACCTGATGGAGTTCCAGATGAAACGCTTCCCTCAGGGGTTTCGTTGGCAGTGGAGAGGGCAAAGGGTCTGGGCTTCATGTCTGTGGAACCAAGGGAGCTGCAGAGAACAGCCAACAGGCTGCCTTCCGTGCTAATTTCTGGAATCTCTTCCTACCTGATTTTCTCTTCAAGGAAATTTCAAAATTAAAAAAAAAAAACCAAAAAACCCAAAACAAAGAAAAAAAACCTTGTGGTTTTGACACACAAATTTTCAAGCAAAAAATCCACCAAATCCCACGTTTTCACCCCCCTCCCCCATGATATTGTTCCATTTTCAAACCACAAGGGTAAGTTCTCGCTTGAATTGGCAGCTGTTTGAATTCTAGCCTTTTGAAATTTCTAATCTACAATTCCAAAACATTAGCAGGGCTGTGCTGTGCTCTGGACATTCACTTTCAGTGTCCCATGACCCAGCAATGACCCCATGCACACAGCTCAACCTCCATGCAGTTTATTAAGGCTTCTGGTAGGACTCATCTACACAAGGGTGCAGGGTCTGAGCAGCTGCCAACCAGAACATGGGTGCGATGTTACAGGCCTAATCCTGCAAATATTTACATCCTAATTCAACTCCCATTGACTTCAATGGAGCTGGATCAGAGCCTTAAGCATATGAGTAAGTCCATTCACTTAAGCAATCCCCCTCCCCGCGACCTCAATTTCTATGGCAATACCCATGTTAGTAAATTTACTGATGTGCTGAAAGTATTTGCAGGATCAGGCCCTGATTCTGCTTTTGAGCTTCATGTCAGATTTTGGTCCCATAATAAACTGAATGAATTAGAATTTATAAAATAAATAAAATAAAGTGTCTTTTCAGTAAAACACTCTCTTTGGGGGTTTCTACATACAGAAAGGTATTTCGGGTCTATGCAGTGCAAGAACAGGAGCTGGGGTGAATTAAGTGCAGTGTATTTTCTGGCTAAGTATGTTTTGCCTGACAGCTCTTGGTATAAATAGAGATTCATTTAAATAGACATTCATTTAAATGCGTGGTGTTTGGGTTTTATAGCTTAAATACATGCAGTTGTGAGACTGTTGGAAAGTGATGTGGCCTTTGCACCCATTCTAAAAGAACCTGATCCTGTGAGGTGCTGAGTCAGTGGGAGTGGAAGGTGCTTACCACCTTTCAGGAGATGCTGAGCACCTCCCCAGGACTAAGTCCGGAGATAGCATCCCAAAGGACAGATACAAGGATATTAAAAAAAAAGACTTTGATCAAAGAAATATTGCTTCTTTCCTCCTTTCACTGAGCAGATGTGCAACGTGTCTTGGGAAAGAAATAGAAAAATTCCAGAGTGATTTATTTGATGAACCTAGTTTTAACCTAGCTTATTGCATGCCTGATACAGTGATGTTGGTTATTAGTTTCTAGTTGAAAATGACCAGATAGAGACTTGTTCACTTTATCAATATAATACATTTATTGGTTGTCAGGGGAGTCACATCACACAGATATGTAAATCTGTCACTTTGTCTTAAAAGTGTATTTCTCTATTACAATATTGCTTGATGTATGTTTTAAGGCGGTGGGGCCTTTTAAATATTAAAAAAAAAACAAGACGGGGGGAAGATATGTCTATTCAATCACAGGATTTAAGACATTAAAAGCAGATGCATCATTTATAAAAGGAGAATTTTATCAAATGCCATTGAAAATGAAAGAATCATATCTACCATATGTAGATAGTGGATTAAAGGAAGCTTCATCCCGAGCAAAAATTAACAAACATTTTCGCTTGCATTAAAAAGGGGAGCCAGTTACCAGCTGGCCACAAATTTTGAGATTTGCTGTGTCAAATCTAAAAGAGAATAGGCTCTTTGGTTACAAAAGATAAAAAATAAAAATAAAGAAAAGGGTATTACCGCAAACCCAGTGAAGTAACCCTAGCTTTTAAAAAATGACTGGAGTGCACTGGAAAAAATAAGCTTTAATAAATTCCATTATTTTCCATAAAATATCATTTTCTTGTTTATCCAAAAATAGCAAGACAGTAGTTGATCTGCAGTCTGCCCACATGATGTCAATTGCGGGATTGGGGCCTAAATTCTCTGCTGAATATGCAGCGTGTTACAGCCTGGATCCAAGGCCCACTGGAGTCAAACAGAAGGCATCCAAGGACAGCAATGGGAGCTGGATCTGGCCCTTGGTAAACTAGTCAATGATTTTACTGTCACTACAGCTAGAAAATAATGTTCCATGAGAACAATACGGTTTCATAGAATATTAGGGCTGGAAGGGACTTCAGGAGGTCATCTAGTCCAACCCCCTGCTCAAAGCAGGACCAACACCAACTAAATCATCCCATCAGTGCAGTTACTGAATTTCTGACAACCTAAATCCAAATCCAAAGGAACTGCCAAGATGAACATGCAAAATGAAACCATCAATGAAGAGAAATTCTCACTGGCTTTCAACAGAACTCACACTTTGGGCCCAATCCTGCTGCAGACCGCCACATGAGAAACTCCCATTGAAATGAATGAAGTTCTACGCATGGAAGGCCTGCAGGAGTGGATGCCATGTCAGCCTGATGAAGGCACATAATAATTTACCAGCTTTCTGTGTTTGCTGGAAAAGAGGTTTCCTGTACTGGGGAGAACATGTTAATTAGCTCATATGTAATCAATTTAAAGCAACAAGAACAGATAGGCATGATAGGGAAATTATAAAGCATGTCAGAAAGGGAATGGAGATAGGGACATTGTGAGCCACATAATCAAGAGCTAGATTTTTGACCTCACGTGCTGGAGTGTCCTGCTCTGCGATTGTGGTTCAGCCCATTTAAAAGATTGGAGACAGACAAAAAATGTGGGTCTGAATTTCACACTCTCCTCCCATAAAAAAACATAGGGGTTTCAGATCCAGCTCCCTGGTTCTGGGTCCTCTCCACTGAATACCAGCACTAGCACTGTAATACATGCAAGCCTTCAGTGCATTAGGTTACACTATAAAGTCTACATGATAATATTCGACCCTATTGTAAAATATAGTTCATTATAATGAAAATAGAATGGTAGGACTAACTGATTTCAACCCAAGCTCAGTTCAACTGACATCCAACTTGCACAGACAACTACTTGAGCACGATATCACTTCACTGTAAAGGGTGTCAGGCTTCAGGGAAAAGGATACCAAGATAATTGCCATCGTAACATGCAATCGTAAAAATGATTTGCTAACTTTGTCATGCTAGGCGAAATTTGCAATGAATTAAAAGATAAATAATGGCTAACGTTTAAGACTTAAATAATCCTAAGAAAACCTTTAGTATGTAAGATTGTGTATAATACTCCACAGACTAGTTCCTATAGGGGGTATGACAGGAGTTTTGGATGGCCACATTACTCAGAAGTGTTCAAGTCATGAGTGAGTTATACAGATTATCTAAACTGAGCATTAATAAGACCTTCATGGCACATCATACAATTAGGTATATTGTGGGTGCCACATATGTCACAGAAAACCTATTTTACATTTTTTTTAGATTTGAAAATAATTAATCGGGCTGGTTTTTATATCCTTCCAAATGTAAAGCCAGAAGCCTCGGTTACCATGAGTCTGGCGGTTCAGGGCTCAGAGGGATCCATTAAAAGCTTCTACAAATGGTCTAAAATAGCTATTCTAGACCATAAAACATCACATGAATCAAGTCTAGTGTGTACCCCATAGGAAACCTGGGAATCTCTCCTCACCTGTAAGACATAAAGGATGTACAATAGAGCACTTAAAATATAAGGCTGCTGTTGCAACATTAATTTGCCCCCTTTGTATGTATGCATTAGGATACCATCTTTAATTACATACTATTTTTCCCCCACTGTGCTGCAGACATGAATCAGGATTGTGTAGTGAACCACCCTTAATTCAGGTTTTCCTAACTTTTGAATTTAATTTTAATGTAGGTTTGTTTGAATGCAATTTTCTCTTAGCTTAAAAAAATATAATTGAAAAAACAAAAAATGTCCAAATGGGGAACCATGTAGATTCCCCACATGGGCCACTGGCAGGGTTGGGATCATTAGAACCACCTCATAGTTTTCTAACACTTGAGCTAATGGATTAATTGGCAGAAGCAAAAGGCTGTTATCTTCTATGGAGACCCATCACTAGAGGGAGACAGAGAGACACACTTTGTCTGTGGGCTTCACAGCTAGACAGAAAAGGAATTTGAGACTCAGGAATAATGGGTTCAATCTCAGGTCCGAGGTGAGTGTATTCTAGGAATTACAGATGCTTCAGCCGATCCCCCCCAGCCTCTCTCATTTTTACTTTCTGCACATATCTCCTCACTCCCCAGGTCTTGTCCTGTGTCCTGCCCCTGCTATCCTCCCTGGCTTCTGCCTGATTCCTGCCCTGCTCCCCCCCGCCCCCAATCCTCTCTCATACTTTTTCCTTTCTTCTTGTCCCCATCTTACCCCCATCCCTCTGTTTCCTTTATTGGACGGGAATTAAATACAAGTGTTTCATAGTCACACTTGTACTTTAGTGTGCCGGAATCTACATTGTTAAATGTCCACAGTAAAAATGTTCCATATTTGCAATGCGGCTGAGCTAACTCTGCTGCAGGTACTTTCATTTTCTGAATAACTTGACTTTGCCCGTTTAATTTCTCATTCTTAATGTGGAATCATAAGTTTTTGCATTTAATACTCACACACACCTGCATGCACAAAAGAGTAGTAGTCAAAAGGAAATACTATAACATGCTTTTACTACTCGTAGCTCTTTATTAATGCCACATGTGCTGTTATAAGGTTAAGTTATTAAGTGATATACAATAATTGTCTCTGCTCTAAAGTGGACATTTCATTTAACTATACTCATGTGGATCTGTTTCAGTATCATTTATCATGACTACATTTTAAGAAATATCTCAATAGGCCACTTCCCTCTTTCCTTTCTTTAATGTAACTATACCTAAAAAGTCCCAATCAGGAATTAAATACAATTACCTTTGGAATTGCAAGAGAAAATGTGAGGTTGTCTGAGCTTCAGAAGTTAATGTATATATTTTACAGTGCTATCATCTTCTCAACAGCTGAGTTAATTTTACTGTATTTGTGCACTTGTTGGAAATGCTTACATGAAGGCTTACAATCACCTGTTTAGTTTGCAGGAGAAAATTATGTCATTTGCAAGAAAGGTTTCAGCTGTGATATTTTATAATTGTTTAGATGAAAACCTGATAATCCTCTACTCCTTCACATAAACTACAATCCATCTTTAAAACTGTGATAATTCATAAAACCTGCAGCTTAATAAACTAACAAACCCCAGGCCTATGTTATTTTAAGGGAAGTCAATCTTTGATCAGTCAAGCTGAAATGGGTCTGATAAGTGGAGGCCTTACTGGCAGGGAGCAGCACTCCAGTTTGTTATTGCTATTTGCTCATCATCCTCAAGTGCAAAATAAGCAGAAGTCTTTCCGAGCTTCTTATCTCTTTTCACTTTCTTCTCTAGATCTCTGTCGCTTTAATCCAGCATGTCTGCTGCTGGTTAACAAGGAAATCCTATGTCAATTATCGCCAACAACTTCCTGCTGTGAAGCTGTGGGGAATCAAAGCTTTTGAGAGCCTTTTCACACCAGAGAGTGGTGCAGGGCCTAATTAAATGGCCCTCATATCCTGCAGCCTACTGGTGGCCAAATGATAGATAGCTAATGAATGATAACCTAATTTTTCCAAGAACAGTTTTGATTCTTATGGTCAGCTGGGGCCTTGAGTCCGCTGAATTTAGTGGATCATTTTTTGTGGTTATGGGTGAGGAGAGTATCAAAAGGTAAAACTTGGGATGATATGCATCTCCTCAGTTAACCGTACACAGAGCTTAGATTATATAAATATATGTTGCACATCAGGAAGAATATTTGTTAAAAATTGCTTTTCTGAAAAACTCTTTTCTCAATATGAATTGCTTTGGTGACTCTTATATACATGTGTGCTGCAAAATTATCCTATAAATCCCCCTCATAAATGCTATCTCTCTGACTAATATTTTTACAGAATCACAGAATAAGGTATCCGCCATCACTCATGCACAGCTGTCTCAATCTGCTTCCCCTGACTCTAAAATCACTATAACAAATAGCTGAGCTCCTGCCTGAAAAAGAAACACCACTCCTGCTGCTGCGGGAGAGAAACTAGCCTTGTATTGAAGCTATGCACAAAAGATATACAAATCTAAATGTCTTCTGTTTTTCAGTTTATTTGGGGTCTCCAGCTAAACTACTTTCACTCCTGCCATGGTGCTATTTTGAAACTGATCACAGATGTCACTGTCCAAAGGCCTGATTCTGGGTTATGTGGAACACCCTCAAGGTCAATGGAAGGTGAGGGCACTCAGCTCTTCACAGGATCAGGCCCTAAGAAAGGTTGTGTAACGTGACACCAGTTGACTGAGAACAAAATCTGTAGAATATATAAAATACAAGAGTGGACAGTAAGATACTTGCATTTACCCTGACTGTTCGTTTTGAGGGTCCTATAGTAAATGCATATGCACAAGGCGACAGAGTTAAATGTGCCGTGGGAGACCTAACTCTGAATTTCCTGACTTTTATGGTTTTCCATTACAACTTTAATGTTCCATTACCATAGTTTTTGTAGTTAATTTCCTTGGGGAAGTTCTTTGTTGTTGTTTTTAAAAAAAAGAAATTATAAAAAGGAAAAAAGAACGAAGCCCCCACACCCGCTACTTTGGAAGGACTCAGTAGGCCTTCCTCTCTGACAGCAGCAAACTCCAAAATGCCAGCCAGAAGTGCACGGACCTGCTTTCAAATCTTTAAAAGCTTAGGGTCCAATCCTGCCTCAGTCCACTGATTCTGTGTGCAAGTCAATGGCAGGATCAGTCACAGCTTTAAAGAAGCTCATCGAAGTCAGTACGCATATGCATTTGAAAACAAAGCTTGCAAGCATTTAAAATGTCACCTCGCTATGATACTATGATGGTATCATGGAAATATTAAATAGCCTTTCTTCACTTCACTACATTTATTATTTATTTTCAGTTGCATCCACACTGTGCTAGGTACTTTCCAGACACCCCAAAATGGGCAGTCTCTGTTTCCAGGGGCTCACAACCCAAGGGCAGACAGACAAGCAGAGGGACATTATGGGAGAGGGATGCAACAACAGGCTATCCATAAGAAAGACAATTTGATCCACTCTAGGTAGTGTGGCAGAATGTAACTGATTATCTCAAAAATGAAATGCTCAGTGAGATTTTGAGCTGCACAGGTACAAACCTTCATTTCTGCATAAATCTATCTCATCACTGTAATTTTAAAGGAGCCTAGTGCTCAGTCCTGACTGTAAGCATCTGAGCCATTCGAGGTGGCGAGTGAAACACAGCTGTTTGCTGGAGACATTCTGCTGGTGCAGGACATAATGATGAAGGGCAGCTGAGCAGCAGAGTAGCACAACGGTTAGCATGTTCAGATTGCACTCCACTGTCCTCTGAATAGGAGCAACAGACATCCCCGGCTGGCGTGTGCTGCACACTGCAGCTTACCCATAGGGTCCTGAACATGTCCCGATAGAGTACCGACACAACACACATTAATAAGTACTTTCAGTATTGCCAACCCCAAGCACTCAAAAATGATAAGTCAGGCCACCCACAATCATGAGTTTGGCTGATAAATCATGAGATGTTTAAAAATAATAAATTCGGGAATCTATTTATGTGCCCGTCTTGAGAGATTATATTTTCAAGCTTTTCTTTGCACCCAGGAGGGCTAGAAAGTCACTTTTTATGTTTCAATAAAAGTCAAGAGTCTCACAGATTCACACGACTCCAGGAGCTGAGGATATAAGAATAAACACCTGGAAGAGATTTGTGATAAAAATATGAGGGTTTGACAACACTGGTTGGTTCCTTGAGGAGTAGGTGGTAAATTTGCACTGAGGGCATGGCAGAGAATGGTCTTTTCCCAACTTTCCCCCAGGCCACCAAAACAACACAGGGCAGGGTTGGGCACACTGTGATTTTCCCAGATTAGAGATTACTCATTTGGGCCCAGATCCTGTGCCCCTGAAGTCGATGGGAGTTTTGCCTTTGACTGCAATGGAAGCAGAAACAGGCCCTGATTCAGCAAAGCACTTAAGTAGATACATAATGTTAAACATGTGAGTAGCCCCACTGACTCCAAGAGGAACCACTCATGCATGTACACATTTGTGAAAATGCTTAAGATCTTTGCTGCAATGGGGCCTGTGGCGCCCAACTTCTGTAGGGGGACCACTGAGTGCAACAAAAAGAAGTCTACTTGCAGGATTGCAGGCTGGGAACTTATTGTTTACTTAACTGCATCACAAGAGTGTATGGGGGGAGTGGGGGAATAAACAGGACATAAGTGGGTGTGGGGTGGAACGTGGCCCCAACCCATAATAGTCTGGGTAACCCAGGTAACCGTATCTCCCTATCATTACTACTCTGATGCAGTGAAATCCTGAGGGATCACCATTCTCATTGAAGTTGGTAGACTTGAATGGCCCTGGCAACTTCAGATTTGCCAGCTTCAGTTCTATAAAACAGAGCCTTTTCCAAACCGTAATCTGAGCACCAATAAAAACAAACACACACATAAATAACTCAGCCTTTTTCAGACTGTTTAACTTATTTTAGGGTTTTTGCATTTTTAAAAATGGCCAAACCACATTTTCTCCAAACTGGGGTGAAAAAATAAATCTCCTGTTTAGGCTCTTTACTCACAGTTTCAGCCAGGAAAGTAGTAACTTCATTAAATTACAGAAATAGCACTTTAACCGTAGCTATTAGTAGAGGTAGTGAACATTGCTTTCTATCATTTATTTGACAATGATGTTAAACGGATCGTTCTTTACCTCCTCCCATACAACACCTTCCTTATGTTTAAGGGCCAAATATATTTAGAATTTAAAACCATATTTTGCTCGGGGTTACACCAATATAAATCTGGATTTACACTAATTTAGCAGAAAGCAGAATTTGGTCCATAGGTACTGAAGTTTTAAATATATTTATACCAAAAACACATAACCTATAGTTCCATCTCTCATATACAGGCTTGCACTGTCACTGTATTGGATCAAAGGTCCTCAAACATTTCGTCATCATTCAATGCAAAATATTTTAGGATAGTTTTTGATTATTTTGTGCTGAGTCTAACCCTTTCCCCTATTAAAAATGATAATCAGGCCTGATCCTTAATCCTCACTGAATCAGTAGGATGCCCGATGCATTTTTTAAAATTCTAGTCTGCTCCTCAGATGAAAGCTGGGAATATTTGCTTCTATTCACACCATCCACTAAACAATGAATATGATTTCAGTTAAGATTTCCTATCTGTCTGTACTAAGGAAAGAGTAAAAATAAAAAATAAAAGGAATAAAGATTCAAAAACAAAAGCATATGTACTGAAGAGCAACACACCAGGCAAAACATGGACTGTTAAACAGATGAATCCACTGAAATGTAAAATATTCCACAAAGTTTTGGCATCATGCAATGCTCCACTTTCTACACTTCATCTGTTAATCATCTGAAGGGACTTTCTCAGTTAGCCAGAACACAAACTATTCCCTCACTGCATTACCAGTTGCGTGCATATGATTCTTTGTAGTGACAGCTACAATGAAGAAATGGCAATATATTACAACTGAATAAATGACAGGCATAAAAAAAATTACAGATTCTTAGGCAAAGAGCAACACTACACAAACTGGCAAACGGACTGGCAGAGAACGTTAAAGATTCTTTTTAAAAAAGGATTTTCATGATTCAGATTAATATTAAATGCCTCAGAATCACCACTGGAGTCAAGCAAGTGTAAACGAGTATACAACAGACCAGACACTTCAGTCCATCATCAGGGAAAACTCTCTTTGAAGATAATGGGATTTTTGCTTAAGTAAAAACTGCAGAACCGAACACACCTTCTTCCCCCCCACCTTAATATTCCATGTTATCAAATTCTGTTGCTTTCAGAATAAACCAATAATCCAGATACCTAGTTAGTCCAAAAAACAAAACAGATTTAATAAGAAAATAACAAAAACCAGAGAACATTAAAGTACCAAATAATACAACCATAAAGTGAACATAAAAATCACTAAAATAATATTAAAAATACTTTAGTGCATGCCAATGTCTTATTAATTTACTTGGCTGAATAGCATCACTTATGATGAGTCAATAAGTATGGTGAGAGCAAATCACCAGAAACTGATGAGTCCACAATCCAGGATATAGGCTGACAAACTAGAACAATGGAGAATTCTAAACTGTTTACTTGGGTCTTTGAATGACTTACAGAGTGAGGACCAGGTCATCAGCTGGTGTCATTCAGCATAAGTCCTTTGACTTCATGGAGCCAGGCCATTTTACACAAGCTGAGGATCCGGCCCTCTGAAAATTTAAGGGCAGCGGAAATGTATGGCTTCATATTTATCTCTCCACCCAGATGGTTTAAAGATAGTACTTGCTCCTCACCAATACTGTGCATGAAACAGGTCATCAGTGCATCATTAATAAACTGATCAAACCAGAGTTTGTGCAAAAACAACATAGTTGCATCCAAAAATATCATAAAAATTGGTGTTGCTGTTCAGACAGCTCTTGTAGAACCAAAATATGGCAATTAATAGACAGTCCATCCTCGCATGGGGAAATGTCTTTCTTTTGGCACATACCCGTTCATCACAGGTTTACAGTTTAAACTTATGTCAGTCCACAGGGGAGATTTCCTGCATTATCTCTTCATTAGCCATTACAGCAGCAGCAGAGGAGACAATGCAGTTATACACATATTACAGACACTTGCCACTGTCCTGGCCTATATTAGTTGGCCTCGATACTATAAATCGGAATTGTGTGAAAAATCAAAAAAAAAATTTGACCGGTTAGAAAATGGTGGTTGTCTACATTTTACTTAGATTTTTCAGATTTGATTCAATTCACACACACACACAAATATCCACTTAAATCACCTGTTGGATGAAAATGTAATTACTAATTGGACTGTATCAAGGTGAATGATGCTGCGGGTTAAAAAAAAAAATCATCTTAAGTGTCCCTTTCCCTTTCTGTTCTCTTGTTCATTTGGAGCAATGGTGTTCAGCACCTCTGAGGGCAAGGCCGTATTTTATCAGATCCACGACAGCAACAGTACATTTAATGAGACTTGGGCATAGGAACCAGCGGACTGGATGATGTCCCTGAGAGTTTCCAATGTAACGGAGATGTGTGGCTTCGTTCATTAAAAAAATACTTCAGAAAAATTCATATAGGCTTTATAGGAATATAGTGGAGAGAGACACATATGGCCAAGTCCTTACTTTATGTAATGGGACTCAACTTACTGAAGTTAATGGGAGTACTCACATGAGACTCACGCAAGATTTGGCCCATTCGTTGCGGGCAGGCCATAAAAACGAAGGTGTGGTGTCTTGGAACGTTTGGGTAGTATGACTCATCACACACTATGTTGGCTTTAGAATGTGATTTAGAATGTGGGTCGCAAGGCACTTGCTGAGAGGAATCTGGATTGTTTTTTCCAGCAAATCTGGATAGAGAACTGCTTTCCATTCGAGTATAAAGCACTTTATATGAGAGAACATTGCAGCCCACTTCCAGTTGTTTTTCCTTTTTCCTTAAAGCAGCAACAGAAAATATAATGAGGATGTCAGAGGGAAATGTTAGGATCCTGAAAATATGCAGAGCATTTCAATTCTTAGCATAGACTATCTTACGTCCTTTGCGGGGTTTTTTCTCTTGGTCTTTTTTCCTTATGGGCTAAAGCAAAATGTTCAGCGCAGTGAGCCTTACACTGCACTCTGTGTGTGAGAGACACTAAACGCAACAGACACAATGCTTAGTTTACTGTGAAGAGCAAATCTGTCTTCCTAGGAATCACTGTTCCAAACGTCAATAGCTGTTTTAGCCATGTATGACAGGTAGAATAATGTCTGAGGGGGTGCCTCTGAGTCCTTAGCTATAAGTGAGGGATTACTAATAATTTTTATGCATTTTGCTACAAACAGAGACCAACTGTGAACTGACACTGACATGTACCAGCAAAAAAAGGGACAAAAATCAAGCACTTTTCTATGCCAATTGTGCACAAAGAGTTGGATCTAAGCATTATTACAGCAGAGCCTTTCATGTTGCTATAGCCATGATTATGTTTGCATTTCTATAATAAAACCTATTTTCAGGGGGTTTATAGCTTGGCTGTAAAAAATTTACTCTGTGCTTCATGGCACAACAAGGTATCAGACTGCGCTCTACAGCCCAGAGCTTTAAAATTCCATCTGTATTGCAGGGAGACAGGGGCGCTGTATTTATGTTTCTTTTGTTATTTTTTACAGGAACTTGGTGTTATTCAGTGGAATTCATCCTGCAGGGTAGGAAATGACTTATAAGATATTTAAGGGGGATCTTATGGCTCTAAGGCTGTCCATTGGGCC
Organism: Chelonia mydas; assembly: GCF_015237465.2. Classification (NCBI taxonomy): domain Eukaryota; kingdom Metazoa; phylum Chordata; order Testudines; family Cheloniidae; genus Chelonia; species Chelonia mydas. Next base: position 108,179,254 of record NC_057853.1, on the reverse strand, counting down.
AAATTCTACCTTTAGATCTGTATGCAAGAACTCCTCTAATGTCAACTGGACTGCTGTGGCCTGATGAATTAAGCACAGGGCTGGGAGTCAGGCAGCTTGAGGTCCAACGCCTATCTAACTAGCTGATCAAAAGAGTAGTAACAGCGAAAGGACCTGTCTCATTTCATTCCTTCTGTGGCAGGGCAGGGGTAAAACCCCCTTTAAAGCCCTGCCAAAATGCTGGCTGCAGACGGCTCTCTGGTCAAAAGGCCAGGTAGAGAGACATGGGTATGCAGCTGTGAGCCCTAATGAAAGCTAGCTCAGAGCAACAAGCTAGGCCAAGTGGGAACAGCTAGGCTAAAGACTGGAAGGGCTATAAAAGCCCTGGGAAAACCTCAGTGAGGAGGTGGCTGGGGAAGAGACAGGAGGGTTGTTTCTCTGTCTCCTTACCTACTAGAAGGAACCTCAAGGGCCAGAAGACCCTGGGAGGGGTCTGTGGAGTGATTGTTGTTGGGGGAATGGGACTGCACAAGAACACTGTAAATAAAGACAAAAGGTGAAACCACTGAAGAAGGTGGTGGGACTCTTTATTATACCAGCCTAAACACAGGGTGCAGGAACAAAAGTGGGAGTGCCGGCATAGACCCTGTGACACCTTCCCAGACTGTAAGAGAAACAGCTTGAGTAGTATATAAGTTTGTTTATAATTGTACATGAGATTGACTGTGTTGGGAAGAGAGAAATTATGGATGCAAAGCTAAGTCATAGAAATAATTTTGCATTCAGATCTGACAGTGGAGAGGTTGATGGCCATTCTCATGGGGGTGAGCTTCAAGCTCTAGTCGAGCTGCTATTAAAGTTCTGTCTTGGGCCAACAATGTCATTGTTCCAGCGAAATGTTGCTGTTGTGGGAGGTCATGGTTGCAGAGGGAGAGGTGGTTTCTCAGGTAGCTGGAGGTAGTCTCACGGTAGGCTTGGAATATCAGGGCAGAGTCATTGAATTTGACTCTGCATTTACTGGAGGTGCCAATGCAGAGAGTAAAACATCAGATGTGCTCCCAGGGACCTTCATGTCTTAGCAGATGAGCTGCAGTCTTCTGTGCAAGTTAGACCTTTTTCAAGACATATGGCTCCATTCTTAGTGGACAGTACATAAAACTGGGAGCCAAGAACTCATAAGATCTAATTATTTTTATTAGTAGTCACGGGGCGATGACTCACCAGTGTGGCACCTCCTGTCGGTTGTCCTGGGAATTAGCCCTTCCGGCCAGGAACGCCCTCTGCAGACCGGTGTCTCGCCTGCTGCTGGCCCCCGTGTCCCTCCCAGACCCTGGTGTCCTTCTAGATTAGGGTTCTGCCCCCTGGTAGTACCCCCTCAGTCTGGGTCTCCCCTCCCAGGGGAACCCCCAGTCCCTCCCTTGCCTCAGTGGTTACTGCTAGTCATCATCTAGCCCCCACTCCCTGAGACAGACTGCAGTCCATGAACCACTCATCATTGGCAATGGGGATTGGACCAGCTGCCTCTGCCTACCTCTGGGCTCCCCTCTGCAGCCTCACTACCCTTTGTGAGCCGTTAACTCGGCCTGCACCCTGGGGTTTTGCTAGGCTGTAGCTCCCTCTGCCCCTCCCCAGCACTGCTCCACCTTAGGTACCCTCCTCAGCTTCCCAGGCAGCCAGGTCCTTCCCTCTCCAAAGTCAGAGAGAGACTCTGAGTCCTTCTGGCCCACAGTCCTCTTACAAGGGCCAGCTGGGCCCTGATTGCACCTGCTACAGTTGTGGCTGCTTTCCCCATCAGCCCAGCTCTTCTCCGCCAAAGCCCTCTCTAGGGCTGCTTTAACCCCTTCTGGGCTGGAGCTGAGTGACCACCCTGCTACAGTAGTAAACATTTATATTCGGGTAGTGCCCAAAGTTCCCAAATGGTTGCTGAACAAAAAAAAAAAAAAAGGGATAACCCCATCTCAGCTCTGCCACTGAATCACTATGACCTTGGGAAAGTTGCAACCTTTCCATATATAGGTTTTCTCTCTCAGTAGAAGTGGGATAATGCTCCTTACAGGAAGGGGTGTGCACAAGGGCGGGGGGGAATAGGGTCACAGGGCCCTCCCAATCAGTGGGGGTACAGAACTCTTCTGGTGCTGGGGCGGGGAGATCAAGGTCCTCCAGCCCCAGGCTCGGGCAGGAGATGACAGCTCCTCCGTTCCTGGGGCCGTGGGGGCAGTGGAGAGAATGAGCTCCACCGGCTCCAGGGGGTGGGCTCAGAGAGCCAGTTCCTCCAGCCTCAGGGGGCACAAAAAGTACCCCTCCAAAAGTGGCCACATTTTTATTCCTGTGCACACCCCTCCTCATGGGAGTGTTATGAGGATCGATCAGCTGAAGCTCAGCCAACACCCTGAAATTGCAAAGTACTAAATGGAGTCCTGATTCATGACTAGGGTCCCTTGGCTCTACCATAATACAAACAAACAAACAATAACATCAACAATAACAATATAGACTTCCCCTAACCATTGCTTTAAAAAAAAAATACAAACGAGCAAACAAATCTTTACAAGCCACAAAGTTAGTATATCTATACTAAACACACAGAGTGCTCAGTTATGATTCTTATAAGCCTGAACCCTGGGGCCATGGGGTGGAGCCAATCTGCCAGAACAGCGCTGCCCGGGGCTGGTATGTGTTTGAAAGGTATAGTATCATGAGAGGCCTGGGGAAGGGGAGTTGGGAGAGAGATCCCTTGCTACACCTGTTCAGCAGGTACCACCATCTGGAGGTCAAAAAAGTAAACGTGCCTGAGTCTCTCGCACTAGTTGTATGCTTGTATAATTCCACTGACTTCAGCTGGCTAGACACACAAAGGGACTTAGGTGTCACAAAACCCCTGCTTAGCTGCTGCAGAAACCTGTAGGTGCCTAAACTGACTTGGTGCCTATGGTTTTGCAGTAAAAGTTCACTAGGCCAAGGTACCTGGCTTTGAATTTGTGCACTGCTACCTTACTCGAGGCACCCAAACACCGCTCTCTCCTGCCCAGGCCCCGGGGAGATTCACAAATTGCCAACTAACTCACCTGTGGGAGGACTTGATTGGGTTGGGGTCTCCTGCATCCCAGGTGAGTACCCTAACTACTGGGCTAAAAGTAACAAGGGAGGTTGTCATCTTCCCCGGGCTTCTTGCAAGAAACACCTTAGGCACCTGACTTCAGGAGAGGGATCACATCTGAGAATCCTTAGCAGAGATAAATGCCTCCCTCCAGCCTTGACTTAGGAGTTGAACTCCCTCAGGGGGGGAGAGGTTTAGGATACACCCCTCTCTTTAGCAACTTCCACGAGCTCACTTAGGCAGCTCCCTGCCTAGTGTGTTGGCTTTTGTGAATTCCATTCTTAGGTGTCTATCTCCCTCCATTAATTGTATAAGAAGCCTGAGTTAAGCACTCAGGCTTTGCAAAGCTTTGTGTATTCCAGTGATTTTTCTGGGCACCTAAGTCCCTTTGTGAATCTAGCCCAATGAATGTATTTTTAGTTTACACTGATGTAAGCAAATGGAAGATTCAGGTCCAAAAACTCCAAATAATGGTAGGATTTTTTCCCCCCACCAAACAAATTGCATGAATTAGATTGGACGCTGCCTTCCATCTTTGTGCAAATTGATGTCTCTCTCTACCTGGAAGTGTGGTTCCGTAGTATGCACACCTCTGCCAAACTGTCTAACAACATCCATAAAAGGGCTACATTCGTAGTTAAGTGGTTTTGGTATGACTTATACTTTTTCGCCCGATGTGAAAATGCACTTCCCAGGAATAAGAAATGAAAAGCTGTGTGTGAATGTAACGTGAGTTAACACTTACCAGCTGGAAAACAGGAGATGCAGCAAATACCAGACAGTTACATTTTAAGGCTGTAGCTGCTTGGCTCTGCCAAATTTAAAGGGCCAGCCCCAGAAATGAATGATGGGTAAAAAGTTTTTGTCAGAAAACTACCCTAGAGAAAGAAGAATTAATAGGAACTAGGCAGTCACAAAGGAAGGTGCTTCTGGGGAAGGGGCTCTTTATACGTGTAATATATATCATTGGATACAAGCACAGGCAAGCTTCAGTTTTATATATACACTTAAATGAGGGCTTCTGTTTTTCAAGGTTTATTAATTTCATTTTGCGGGTTACTTTTAGCAATTTTTGAGTTTTATGTAGATGTCCAAAAATTGGGAGGAGGAGGGGAAGGTTTCAGGGGTCTCTTTTTGTATATACTGTAATAAGTAATCTCTTGTGCTGTTCCCTAGTGGGCTTTAACATAGTTCTGTTTCGAACACCACTACATTAAAGTGCACTAGGGAACCTTTAGTGCACACCAGCCAAACCTGCATGGACCAATTAACGCGCAACACATTAGTGTGATTTAGAACTCACACCCTCTACTCTGCATTACTGCTCCACGCAGACAAGCGCTTAGACACAAGTAACCGTTTCCAGTGTTATTCTGGTGCTTATGGATGAACACTGATGTATTTATTTATTTTATTTATTTTTTTAGTGGGAGTGTTTTAAAACTGAAAATCAGAAGCCCTAACTTAGAGGCACATCCCTGGTAGTTGCTTAAAGACTGTGTGCAAAGGGTGAAACCACCAAACAGTTTTGCTCTGGACAAGTTACAAGGCAGTTTAAAGAAAACTCCAATATCACAATCAAAGCTAAAGTTCCCAAAATATGTTTTAGGGAAAACAGGCCTGATTCTCTTCTCGCTTACATCAGGTTTACGCTGGTAAGTCCATTGGTTTCATTGGAGTTATTCCCAGTTTACCTTTGTGTGAGATGAGAAAGAAACCCTCTATGTCAAACTTTCCCTGTGTACTTTACACTGTTTGATTTAACTGCATTGCAACACAGGCCTTGTCTACACTGGTGGTGGCGTTAGGGTACATGTCTTTGCTTGCCTGAGCAGTGCCTCAGTGTCTACACTGCTGTTTGTACCTGTGCGGGGATGGGCGTGCGGTGTATGCACTCTACACACCACCCATACATGTAAAGGTAGCCAGAGTGGGAGGGGAAAACTCCCACTTACTAAATAGGAAGTAAGGCAGCGGTGGAACATGGCTCAATCCCATAATGCTCTGGGTAACCCTGTTAACCCTATCATGACCACTTTACTGGAACTATTTTAATGTACCCAAACACAATGGTAACAGAATTCATCATCAATCAAAGCACACTAAGAAGAGACTATTCTGGTGCAAATAGTTGCACCTGATTGCTTATTGCATGCTGATTGATCAAGTTTCTCTCATTAACATTTGATCCTAAAGCTTTGTTGTGAGGAGTGGGGTGACCCAGACATTGTGACAGTCAATACAAGAAAATAAGGTACATCCTAATTCCAAAATCAAAATACAAAACTAGCAAGCATTAACATTTAGATAAAGGAGATGTTTCAGGTTAATCCAATGTTGTACTCACCAGAAAGCGAAACTCACAGTATCTAGGATATTCAGTCCCCCACTTCCATTCTCAGCAGAGCTACAATGCATACATGGTCAGTATCAGTTGAACATTCATTCTGCTGCCAACTGTTTAGCCACAAGGGGGCAAGTCCATTACCTAGGTCATAGAAGGAGAAAATTAAAGATGAAAGAGAATCATAGAATCATCGAAGCCCATTTTCCTGCCAATGCAAAAGTACTACCATTGTACATATTCTAGAGCTTGGTCCAGTACAGTTTTAAAATTCCCAAGCAATTAATATCCCGAGACTAGTCCCCAGTCTAACAGAACTCAGACTTAAACTAGACATGCCCACTTAGTGTGATGAGGGCACAAACTCCAAGAATCATCATCACAATTTGGTAATGCATGGCACATAGTTGTTGTAGGGCATTTTGACACAGTAAACACCTTGTCTGGAGGGTTGTGAAACATCTAGGGAAATACCTCCTCATGAGGTAGTCCAACAATAACAATGTGGTGAATTCAGGTGTACCTATTTGTTAGCTTTTCATATGTGCTCTGAAACCACCAGAACCTAAGTACAAGCAAACACCAGTCTTGCCCACTAACTTTTCCATCAGAATAGTGCACTGACAACTCCAAGAGATGTCAGAGGAAAGGAGACATGTTTATAAGTAGCTCTCCTAATTCTTTGGTTCTCCTAATACTTTGGTAATAAATGATCAGGTCAAAACTTTGCTATTAAAGTTCTGAATAGTTCAGTATAAATATCCAATAGGGTGTCATTATGAATTGTGATTTGGAGCCAGGCAATCAAAAGACACATATTGTGATTTGTAGTACAAGATTACATTTCTGTTTGCATTTATTACATGGAGATTTTCATAGCCATCAGAAGTAAAGATTTGATTGGCTTTGAGAAGGGCTGAAGGGATCGAAGAGTGAGGATATAGCTATTTAACACCCTGATGTCCACTCCCCTCTTTGTTGTTTTGGGATGACCAGTAGATTGAAATGGCTGGTGCAATATGTGTATGATATTTGCATACACTACTGATACAAATAACATTTCATACTAATGTAGAGAGTACAATATTTTCGAGTCAGGGGAGAGGACAAAGTAGAATAAAAAAATGTTCAAAACACTGCTTTCCTAGATTTGGGGAAATACTGAAAAAAATGCTCCATGGGATATTCAAATTCACTTCACATGTATTCATCCTCTTTTGTATTTATAATTTTGATAGTGGAAACAGTAAGTTTCAAGCAAATGTTTCCGAAATATTTACAGAGACCAGACTTTGAATTTGCAAACCCAAGAATTGAAAACTAAAACTTGATGCTGTGAAAGATGCCCATCATGCAATCAGAGAACAAAGGTGATACTGCTGTGTTCACTTGAAAGTACAATGCAGCTTGAATTTTCAATATTTTTCAACAAACTGCTACACTCAATTCACAGACCAAATATAGAATCATAGACTATCAGGGTTGGAAGGGACCTCAGGAGGTCATCTAGTCCAAACCCTGCTCAAAGCAGGACCAATCCCCAATTTTTGCCCCGATCCCTAAATGGCCCCCTCAAGGCTTGAACTCACAACCCTGGGTTTAGCCAATGCTCAAACCACTGAGCTATCCTTCCCCCCTTTGAGTAGCAGTAGTAGAGTCTTTTGTTGTTAGTGGGCTCACAAACTGCCACCCTTTCTGCAATTTTCTCTTTTCAGGGAAAACTAAAGGGACGGAGACACAACTAAAGTGTCATCTGCAGTCTTCAAGAAACTTAGTTCCTTTCCAGGCTGGCTGTATGGCTGGGTGCCATACACACAAACACACACACACGGAGAGAGAGACATTGCACTGATATGTTTGCTTTAGTGTCTCCTCCTCATGAAAGACTATGTAGTCCGTACTGTTAATGTGTATTTGGGATAGGAATAGATAGCATCCTAAAACACAAATGACTTTGATGCAAGAGTTCATGAAAACATGCTTAACACTGGACATTGTATTGTGTGCTAAAGCAAAAACAATTGGAACATTTGAGCTAAATGCACAGTCCAGTTGGATGATGATAAAGATAATCAAAGCTCCATTCTGCACTCAGATCTGTGTAGATGGCCCATGACTTCAGTGGCATTCAAAGGAATGCCTGTGTGGATCTGACTGCAGGAGCTAGGTTTAAGAGCGTAGGCCCATATTTTCCAAAGTGACTGGTAATTTGAGGTGTCTCAGTTTTCAGAGGGTGGGTGCTCAACACTTTATCCAGATTAGGCTGCTATAATATGTCTCAAACTGGGAAGCCACAAACTGAGGCACTCAAAATCACTACTCTGTTTGGAAAATTTAGGTCATAATTCTTATCTGAGATCTGCACCATACATCTTCATGCCAACATTCTGCTATATCTACTTACCCAACGCTCTCCTTGATGTCAACAGAAGCTCCCTGTATTTGGGGTGAACAGAATATTGCTGTCAAGATCTGGCGTGCAGATCTGAGAGAAGAGTTTTGTCCTTAAGTGTTGAAAATGTAGTGATCTGTTTGATAGTGAAAGGAGAAAAAAGCCAGAAACAGTATGAAGATTTTTTTAAAAGAAAAACACACACAATCCAAGCAGCCTTTGAAGTCAATAGCTTTGAAATAAAAAGCAGCCACTTTACTAACCATGCTAAACGTGATTTTGTTAACATTCAAGGCATTGTATTTAAATATTATGTGGCCAAATTTTGCCTTTTGCTAGACACTCACAAGTAACTGAGGGCAGAATTTGGACCTATGACTCTCATAGATTCATAGATACTAAGGTCAGAAGGGACCATTATGATCATCTAGTCTGAGCTCCTGCACAACGCAGGCCACAAAATCTCACCCACCCACTCCTGCGAAAAACCTCACCTATGTCTGAGCTATTGAAATCCTCAAATCGTGGTTTAAAGACTTCAAGGAGCAGAGAATCCTCCAGCAAGTGACCCATGCTCCATGCTACAGAGGAAGGCGAAAAAGCTCCAGGGCCTCTTCCAATCTGCCCTGGAGGAAAATTCCTTTCCGACCCCAGATATGGCAATCAGCTAAACCCTGAGCATATGGGCAAGATTCACCAGCCAGATACTACAGAAAATTCTTTCCTGGGTAACTCAGATCCCACCCCAGCTAACATCCCATCACAGGCCATTAGGCCTATTTACTCTCAATACGTTATCAGTGATCCTGAATGAAACTAATATGTGATGACATGTCTTGAGATCTTGTGATAGCTCAAAAGGAAGATAAAGATATTGTATAAGGATAGCTCAGAAGGAAAGTATGTTGAGCTATCATCACAAAACAGTTTCTTCTAGCCCTTCGGAAAAACTGGATTTTGTGTCATCTCACTTCTTAACTTGAATGAATGCTGCTATTTTCAAATAATCATTGCTGATTATTTTTGAAGTACAAGTCATAGGCACTGATGATGAATGTGTGTACTAAATAAATATGCATATGATGCCAAATTTTCAGCAGACCTCCTTGGATACAATGTATCCGCATATCCATTTGTGCATGAAGAAATTCCCCACTATCCAAGCAAACACACATCCATCCATGTGCCCAAAAGGGTGGTTCTGCATGCACAAATGGAAATGTTTGCAAATAACATTCGAGCAACTAAAGACGCTTGCTAAAAATATGGCCCTTGATGCCTAAGTGTTTTGTCTTGTGTATGTGGATGAGGTCTGGCTCCTAATAGGTAAGGGAAACAGTAGCTTTCCACAAGAGGTAATAATTCACTATGGGATCTTTTTCTAGGAGGAGTAGCTTACCTTCAAATACATGTATGCATCTTCCATTCAAGTAAATGGAAATTGTGCCTGTATGTATGAGAGGAGAATTCATGGCTATGTTTAAGTGGAATCCTTTCTTCTAATGCAGCCATAATAAAGGTGCTGCAAGCAATGCTGTAATAAGCTATTTTTGGGAGTAGACACTACATCTAGTAGTCAGTGAATGCACAACTGAACCAATAGCTTTTAATAGTGTACAAAATATATAAACTATTCTGTATTTTCTCTCCAAAAATTCACGTAGCCATTTAATTTTATTCAAGAAAAATAGAGAATTTCAATCCCTGCAAAATATTCTAGTTTACCTTCAGCATGAAGCTGAAGCTCTGTAGAAGATACTTGTTTGAATACTGTTGTTCTTGGGTTTTTTTAGGACCAGGACAAGATTTATGGATGAACAGATTCATTTTGAAGATGAAACAGAAAAAACATCTGCAAGATAATATTTAGCTTGCGTTATTAGTACTGTTCTTTTTGCACTGATGAATAATACAAAGTATGTCTATACAGCAAAGAAAACCCTGTGGCTGGCCCATGCCAGCTGGCTCGGGCTCACAGGGCTGGGCTCTTGAGCCCTGCAGGGTGAAAAAGTCCAAGACCTCGGGCTCAATCCCAAGCCCAGAAGTCTACACATCAGTGAAACAGCCCTGTAGCCCAAGCCCTGCAAGCCCAAGTTGGCTAGAATGGCCCAGCTCTGGGTTTTATTTTGCTGTGTAGACATACCCTAAGATCATAAAAGTATGCTATCTATTATAGATTTCCATAAACTTTGATAACAAACCATTTAACTCTTTAATGCTTCCAGAACAAGTGCATCTGCATCTTGGCAGCAATTTTCAATAGAAAATACAATGCAAGTTATAATATATACTCTATTACTGCACTGGCAAGGATATGGGTTAGATTACCTAGCACACTTCCAACCCTGTCTGTAATGTCCATTGGCCAGATTCTGATCCCATTTGCACCAGTTTTATACTTGTATAATTCTATAGTCTTCTGCGGCATTAATCCTGATTTACACTAGTTTAACTAAGATAAGAATCATGCCCCATTTTATTTAAATGAACAGAATATCAGGACACATTAAGTGAGTCTGACCACACCAACAAAGTGTTTTCTTAGAAGTGGTTGGTAAGTCCTTCAGCATTCCAGATATTAAAACAAATTGGAGGGAGTCCAGAGGAGAGCAACAAAAATGATACAAGGCTTAGAAAACCTAACTTATGAAGAAAAGTTTAAAAAACTGGGCATATTTAGTGTTGAGAAAAGAAGACTGGGGTGTCGGGGAATGTGATAATAGTCTTCAAATATCCTAAGGGCTGTTATAAAGAGGACTGTGATCAATTTTTCTCTATGTCCACTGAAGTCAGGACAAGAAGTAATGGGCTTAATTTGCAGCAAGGGAGGTTTAGAATTTAGATATTAAGAAAAACTTTCTAACTATATGGGTAGTTAAGGTCTGGAGTAGGTTTCCAAGGGCGGTTGTGGAGTCTCCATCACTGGAGGCTTTTAAGAACAGGTTGGAGAAAAACCTTGCAGGCTTGGGTAGGTTTACTTGCTCCTGCCTCAGCGCTGGGGGCTAGATTTGAGGATCTCTCAAGGTCCCTTCCTGCCCTGCATTTCTCTGATTCTATGTTTATGCCATCGAATTCCAGTGCTAATAACATAACACCTGCTGTTGATGCCCAGCTTTGTGCCATCTTGGGCAACAGAGCCAGGAGCACACTATGCATTTTAATTTGGTAAGAAAGGGAAAATCAATTTCCATCTCCAAAAGACAGGTCTATTGGTGCAGAAAGTCAATAAATATCATCTGTTCTTATATAGAGCAAAGGGATCTTGAAGAGGGATCCAACTACAAATCCAGGATATATTGGTTTAGTTCAGGGGTAGGCAACCTATGGCATGTGTGCCAAAGGCGGCAGGTGAACTGATTTTCAGTGGCACTCACACTGCCCGGGTCCCGGCCACCGGTCCCAGGGGCTCCACTGCTTGGCCTGGGGTTCCATCTGCCAGCCCCCTGCCAGCTGGGGTTCTGTCTGCTGGGCCCACTCAGCCCGCTGCTGCCCCCGGGTCCCGGCCACCGGTTCCAGGGGCTCCGCTGCTGGCCTGAGGGTTCCGTCCGCCAGCCCCCTCAGCCTGCTGCCGGGCCCAGGTCCTGGCCATTGATCCGGGGGGCTCCGCTGCCGGCGTGGGGCTCTGTCTGCCAGCCCCACTTAGCCCACTGCCAGCTCCAGGTCCCTGCCACTGGTCCGGGGGCTCTGCTGCCTGCTTGGGGTCCCAGCCGCCAGCCCAGGGCTCTGCAGCCGCCCCCAGCTGTTGCCCTCTGGCCCCAGCCTGGGGCAGTGAGGGGTGCAGACAGGGCCGAGAGGGGGCGCAGCTCAGCATGGATTGCATGGTTTCTTATTACTGGCATGCAAAACCTTAAATTAGAGTGAATAAACGAAGACTTGACACACCACTTCTGAAAGGTTGCCCACCCCTGGTTTAGTTAGCCCAAAATGGTGAGCTGCATTATTGCTCAATCTCCAATTCCTTATTATTTACAAATTCCCTAATGAGGTCAAACCGGGCCCCAGTGATCTGTAAGAACGTCTACTACCACATTTCTAAATATGTTGGCACATTGTAAATAAAGTATCACATCATTATTACAGAGATGGATAGTCATGGGTTTTCAGGCCACAAGGGACCACCATGATCATCTAGTTTGCCCTCTTGCATAACACAGGCCATAGAACTTCCCCCAATATAATTCCTAGAACTAGAATTCCTATTTGAACTAGAGCATATAATACCTTTTTGAAAAGCATAAGGAATAAGTACTTTGGACCATTCCCTTCCCAAACCAATGTGATTTATACTGCATTTCACTGAACACATTGTCTAAATGGAAACTTAAATGGATCCACAATGATAACATGGAGTTAAACAAAAGAAAAGCTTTTTAATTGTCAGTTACATTTTTCAGCTACAAAGTGACAGTTCTGTTGAATGGCCGCTTTAGGGTTTTCTAATTGCAACTAGTGGAGCCTAAATAAATTCTGGTGGAGCTGTTTTGAAGGCTTATAGTACTGATGTTTCTGTAAATTCTTAGGAGCAGGGACCATCTTTTTGTTCTGTGTTTGTACAAATGGGGTGCTTGAGGCTCCTAAATGCTACAGTAATACAAATAACTATGTCCCAGTTAGAGTTTAGCCTCTCAATGTCCACTGAAATTCAGGGTTTCTAACTCTCCAAGGCATCTGTGAGAAACCCCAATCTAAAATGTTAAGTGCTCTATATAGATTCTTACTTCAGAACAGTGCGATATGCAACTACAGCTGCTCAGGGGTTCTGATGCCGATAATATAGTACTTAGAGGAAACGACTCATGCTATCCAGTATAATACCAGAATTCACAAGAAAGAGCGGTGAGCCTCTAGCACTTACCCGCTGTAATACTGAACAGATTACACAGCCAAACCAGTCAAAAAAAAAAAAAAAGTAATATGCTTTCACCTCACAGCAAGAAACGTTGAAGTTCAGGAAGAGAAAATATGTATTAAGAGAGCAGGTTAAAAATCTACATTATCCCAGACTTTCATGAACCCAAAATTACAGGCCTGATGCTAAGTTATTATAATGTATTTATTACCAGCATTGCTTTCATATTTAACTGATTTGGCCCATCTTGAGACTTGTTTTAAAATGCACCACCTTGTCCACCTTTCCATTTTCATATGAAAAACAGAAAAGCAAAAACTAATTTACTCAGGAAGCCACAGCGACTGTTTGCCCGTTTATCTCTGACAGACCACCCCTCAGTCCAATGTTGACAGTACATGATATTCCATTAATCTGCCTAATGAAAATTTAACCAGTGTTATAAACAAATAATTGGCTATTATCCTCTCAAAGATCCCGAATAAATTACTTCTGCTTATTCCCCCCCCTTCCCTCTCTCTCACTCTCTGTGCACCAAAGCTGGCCTTTTCCGATTGATGTTGCAGGAGACGTTGCTGCTGTGCGACTGCTAGTGGGTAAATCTGGGATAGGCTTTAATGAGAGGCGTTGGGGTAATATGCCCTCACCTGCTGGGCTTCAGCTTTGGTGCTGTTTTGAAGAGGATCCTGGCTTTGTATTTCAGCCTTGTGTCTTTCATCTTCTCCCTCCCCCCCGCAAAGTCCATCTCATTCCTTCTAGTGTCTCATTCCGCCTCCAATTACATTTCCATTTCTTCCAGCTCTCTGAAGTCACACAAGAGCCACAGCTTTCTTTTTTTCATCATTTGCACTGGCCTCCCTTTCCCCCTCTCCTTTGTGTGTGTGTGTGTGTGTGTTTTAACATCTAAATGGTGTGAAATGTTTCTTCATTTAGAGCAATTAAAGTTGAAAGGGACCATGACATAATGAATGATCTGACGTGTTATTTACGAAATGCCGTAATGATCATGGGGTTGCCCATGCTCACAGCTCCACTGCCTCAGACCGGATCCTGTAGGCTTGTCTGCAATGAGACACTCTTCCAGATTCCAGTCGTACCCCATTACCAGGGTCAACATGGTTTAGTTCATGTGATACTACAAATACTCCCATGGGTGGAATGGAGGCTTTGGATGGGCAGGGAGCAGGGCCTACCCTAGATTTAGTTGCACTTTAGGTCAGTGGCCTCCTAAGTCTAAGCAGTTCCCCCATCTATTCCTGAGCCACTCCACCCAACTTTCTTTACAGTGCGGTGAACTTATCTTGTAGCCAGCTGGTTCCCTTCACATACCACAACCCCACTCTACATTTGTTATGGGGAATCACCTCCCCCTCCCCCCCGCCCCGCTTTAGGGGTCATTTCAGCCTAATGATAACTTTGCTTCATCTTTTAAAATCAGCAAACTCTACTGGGCAAAAAAGTAAAGTTTAGAAAGGTATGTGATTAATATGCCACCCAAGGTCTCCGAGGACAGGATCAGGTTCAGAATGAGCACTGGCGTATTTTGATAGCCTCTTCTGTTAGCTCTGCAAAGAATTGAAATTTCTTGTAAAAAATGATTGATGGCTCATGTTTGCTGAAATCATGGTCCACGCTGGGGCTCATCAAGAACAAATATATATGAGCCACCTAGCTGGCCCAACACTTTTGTTGGAAGAATGTTAGAATCTAAATTGGGCGGGAATCAGATTTTCTGTTTCAAGGAAAATTACATGATTTCAAAAAAGAAAAAAAAAATCCATTCTGAAACTGAACAAAACAAAACAAAAATGGAAATTGCCCACAATATGAATTTCTGAAACTGGCTTGAGTCAATAGAAGGAGGGATAGTTCAGTGGTTTGAGCACTGGGTGCTAAACCCAGGGTTGTGAGTTCAATCCTTGAGGGGCCATTTAAGGATGTGGAGCAAAAATTGGAGCTTGGCCCTGCTTTGAGCAGGGGATTGGACTAGATGACCTCCTGAGGTCCCTTCTAACCCTGATATTCTATGATTTTGTCCCAATGTTGACTTTTAAAAAACGTTTTATTACATAAAAATCTATGTATTTAATTTCACAAAGTTGTTTTGAAACAAAAAATTGAAACATTTCATTCTGAAAGTATCAAAATGGAACAGTCTGACATTATCAAAACACTTCATTTTGTTTTTTTCCTAAATGAAATATTGTCAGAATCAACGTGTTTTGAAACATTTCAGTTTCAACAAAAATGGCATTTTTTGGTCAAAAATCTATTTTGATGAAAAATTTCCAACTAGCTCTAGTCAGAGGGATCCTAGTCCCTAGTTTGGTATCTGGTGTGTTTGGATACAGAGACAGCTGAGCTTCAAATGCTTTGATTGTTTCCCCCTTTAGGTGGGACACACACACTACTGAAGGAGTTAATCAAACCCAATACCTTTCTAAGCATAGGAAAAGGGCCACATTAACTTGCAGTGCTTTAACTGTTCCACTCAATTAAATGATATATAGTTTAGCATTAAGAAACATCGGTGGGTTATTTTAAAGTGAACTATAGAGGACAGAGTCAGAAAAGACCGGGTTGAAATCCTGGCCCCCTTGATGTCAATAGGCGTTTTACTGTGGAGTTCAACAGGACCAGAATTTCACCCAGGAATGTATGAAGTCTGGCTCCTCATCCAGAAGTGTGTGTGAGGTGTTGCACATGCCAATGAGGAGATGTGTATCTTTAAAGCCAATTGGAGGCAGCCAGAAGAAATGGAAGGAAGTTTGAGGGAGCCATAGTTGTCTGCTGCTTTCCCTAAATGTGTTTTCACTTAAACAGAAATACTCGAAATTCATAACCACTGATTGTAAAGGATTAGACTTCATTGGAGCTAGTGAAAAAACGGGAACATTTTTCACTACATTTTTGTGAAAAACAGGTCCCTTTTTTCGTGAAGAAATTTTGAAACTTGAAATTTTTCGACTAGCTCTAGAATTCACAAAATCCATTGACTAATGCTCATTTAATAGTGCCTGGGAGTGAAAGCTTCCACTGGGGCAGGGATCGTGGGAGTCTGAAGAGGTAGCAAACCCTATGGAACTCAAGGGTAGAAGTGGCATTGGATTTGTGGTGCTGTTCCTGTTGGTTAGATTGTGAGCAAATACTCCTCCACATAGCTAGGTGGGGCCTCAGAGGCAGGGGAACTGATATGGTTCTTCTACATAACACAAAGACAGATAAGATTTAGGGAGCCGGGGTTTGAGTCTTGTGAGCTGCACAGCCTCACTATATGTTCCGTTCTATGCATCCGATGAAATGGGCTGTAGCCCACAAAAGCTTATAAATTTATAAAAGCTAATAACTTTGTTAGTCTCTAAGTACTCCTGTTCTTTTTGTGGATACAGACTAACACGGGCTGCTACTCTGAAGCCTAGATCAGTGGCTCTCAACCTTTCCAGACTACCGTGCCCCTTTCAGGAGTCTGATTTGTCTTGCGTGCCCCAAGTTTCACCTCGCTTCAAAACTACTTGCTTACAAAATCAGACATAAAAATACAAAAGTATCACAGCACACTAGTCCTGAAAAAATTGCTTACTTTCTCATTTTAACCATATATAAAAATATATCGATTGGAATATAAATATTGTACTTACATTTCAGTGTATAGTATATAGAGCAGTATAAACAAGTCATTATCTGTATGAAATTTTAGTTTGTACTGACTTCGCTTGTGCGTTTTATGTAGCCTGTTGTAAAACTAGGCAAATATCTAGTTGATGTATGCCCTCGAAGACCTCTGTGTACCCCTAGGGGTACGTGTAGCCCTGATTGAGGACCACTGGTTTAGATCACTTAAAGCTTCCAATATGTCCCCAGCAGCAAGGAGGTGTGTTGGAGGGCAGATGGACTGCTATGCAGCTCTACTAGCCATTTTCCCCTGCAGAAAGGAAGGCATAAGAACAGCAGAAGCTGCAACCCCAGGCTACAGAACAGCTTAGCTGCCAATCCATGATTTTTTTTGGGGGGGGGAGTGGGGGACTCCTTCTCCACAGGAAGCCCCATGTGGTCAAGCTGGCTATCCGGCAAGGATAGGGTCAAGATTTAATCTGAACTATCCATGCTTGTTTGGGGAGCTATTGTCTCTTGGTACCTGCACTCTCCCCACTAACGTTATGTTAATTTCTTGAACATTTGTAAATAAGTAGGGGGGGAAAGGCGGAAGAATTAAACAAACATGGGGACTATTTTACTAAGCAGAAGTGGCATCCTTCTGTGCGGGTAACACATGCATATTGAGAAGGCAAGTGAGAGCAAAACCAGTGCTTCCAATATCTCTACATTTTCAAATTAAGTATATAAATAAGATTTATAGCATAATGACAAGTTAATTCTTCCTTTCATAATTTTATTAAAATAAGCATGTTCTATCTTTTAACTAGACCTGACATATGCTTACATAGATACAACACACCCTGTAACCTAATCTGCGAGCAATCTTGAAGCAATTAACTCCTTCTAATCTTTAGCTAACAAAGCCCACCATGCAAAAGGTCCCTTGAGACTGACACTCTAAAGGCCTCAGTGAGCTCTCTCTGACTATTTCTCTGTTAGTCAACGTGTAGGAGCTCATTGGCGGTCTCAGAGAGCAGGGATTCATTTGAAACAACAAAGATGAATCATCACAGATCATAAGATCTTCATTAACTCCTTATTTCTCTACTAATTAACACAAAAGGAATGACTTGAATGCTTGACAGGCAGCGAATGACCCACAGCTCGGTGGTTAATAGGATGCAAATGATGCCTAATGAGGGTCTCTAGCTGCAGTCTGGGCATCTGGCTTACTATTTTTGTTGTAGATTCAGAGAGGGTTTGGGATGAAAACAGTTTAACCCAAAATATCGGCTTTAGCTGAGTTCAGAATAAGTCTATACATTTATGTGAGTCCAGCACACACAGAAATTAGTTAAACCATTCCTCAATAGGGTTATGTTAACACAGGGTATTTGAATTAAAATAAATCCTTTCCTTACATAGCAATCATAACTGAAAGAAGTGTTAAAAGTTTGTATGTGTGATCCGAGCCATCCCTGGGATAGGGCGAATTGGGGTGACCACTCCGGGCCCCGCACTTTGGGAGGCCCCGCGGACTGGCGCGATTGGCTGGCATGGTCGGTCCTGGACGAGACGAATCTGTCACTTCTGCCTTGCCCCCCCCACCCCCCCACCCCAGGGAGGGCCCTGTGTGTGATAAAAATAGCTAGCTTTACTGACTCCCAATGACATTATTGTATGCAATGCTGTTGTAGCCATGTTGGTCCCATGATATTAGAGTTACAAGGCGGGTGAGGTAATATCTTTCATTGGAGCAACTTCTGTTGGTGCGAGAGACAAGCTTCTGAGATTACACAGATGTAAGCTCAAAAGCTTGTCTCTCTCACTAACCACGTTGGTCTAATAAAAGATAGCACTTCACCCGTCTTTTACCCCTAATGAAATGCCAATTTATAGCAGGGATATTTCTGCACTGTTTTCTTTAGAAACTGTGTAGATGGAGCACCTGACGTTCGGTTTTTTTTAATTTTCAATGAGAAATAAGATCGAACTGGATGCAATTTATGTCAAAAGGGTCATTAGAGTTATTTTAGAATCTCTTTCCAGTTGATCATTAAGGTCTCTATTTAATATTACTAATGAAAAAGCTTTTCATAAAAAGCTTTGGTGTTCCTGAAACTCCACCACTCGCTCCCGATAATTGGAAGCATACATAGTTTTCTATGGGCTCTGAAGCCAGACAGAGCTTCTGATTAATCTGACTCTCAGCAACTTTTGTGTGTGACAGTTACCCTGGTTTAGTTAGCTCAGTACAGCTATTCTGGCCCAATGGACTCACATTTCTGGGCTTGCCCTCGGGCATATTGAAATGCTTGTGTCTTTTGCACACAACAGCATGCAGCATCGATGTCAGCATGGTGCGGTGTGGGTAGGTATCCCAGAGTCCCCTGCACTGCCTATAGGATCTCTACCATTTGGGAAATTTTCACAGGGTTTGGGGGATACCCAGTTGTGTTTGAGGGATTTGTGGGATTAAGGGTCCACAAGATGGGGAGAACTTCCGCTGGGATGAATTAGCTTTGTTCCATTGATTTCACTGTTTATCCATTTCTCCCACAAATGTCTCCTGGCATCTCCACCTATGCACAGAACACCTTTCCTGAGCTACTTTGCAAAACCAGTACCCACTTCTCTTTTAACCCCCTTCTGCAGACCTACTCCTTTGATAGGAAACTTGCTGGATAATACTTTTGTTGTTTACTGTATCTATTGCTCTCATTAAAAAATAACTCTCTGTTCCATCATGCTGTGCACCAGCCTTCAGTGAGCAATATCATAATCTTCTTGATGTTGCCTTTTCAAATCCTACCAATTCTCACTGTCTCATTAACTTAGCACCATCTACTCCTTAGCTGAAATTAGGGCTTATCTTGCAAACTCTTATGCATATCCATTTACATGAATATTATTATGTATCTAGGTAAAATAATCTTCTTGTGTAAGTACTTGCAGGATCAGGCCCCAGTTCAGCAACTTGATATGCTTGAACAGTTGAGCCCATGCAGAGTACCACTGACTTCTTTGGGACTCTGGGCAGGCTGAATATCTGCCTCTGTGGATCCCAGTGTAGAATCTGGGCCTTCAGCCCTAGTCCTGTAAACACTTCTGCATATGCTTTCTTAATTACCATGAGTAGCCCCATTAACATAAGAACAGCCATACTGGGTCAGACCAAAGGTCCATTTAGCCCAGTATCCTGTCTTCCGACCGTGGCCAATACCAGGTGCCCCAGAGGGAATGAACAGAACAGGTAATCATCAAATGATCCGTCCACTGTTGCCCATTACCAGCTTCTGGCAAACAGAGGCTAGGGACACCATCCCTGTCCATCCTGGCTAATAGCCATTGATGGACCTATTCTCCATGAATTTATCTAACTCTTTTTTGAACCCTGTTATAGTCTTGGCCTTCACAACGTCCTCTGGCAAGGAGTTCCATAGGTTGACTGTGTTGTGTGAAAAAAATACTTCCTTTTGTTTGTTTTAAGTGCTGCCTATTAATTTCATTTGGTGGCCCCTAGTTCTTGTGTTATGAGAAGGAGTAAATAACACTTCCGTATTTATTTTCTCCACACCAGTCATGACTTTATAGACCTCTATCATATCCCCCCTTAGTTGTCTCTTTTCCAAGCTGAAAAGTCCCAATCTTATTAATCTCTCCTCATATGGCAGCCGTTCCATACCCCTAATAATTTTTGTTGCCCTTTCTGAACCTTTCCTAATTCCAATATATCTTTTTTGAGATGGGGCGACCACATCTGCATGCAGTATTCAAGATGTGGGCGTACCATGGATTCATATAAAGGCAATATGATATTTTCTGTCTTATTATCTATGCCTTTCTTAATGATTCCCAACATTCTGTTCACTTTTTTGAGTGCTGCTGCACATCGAGTGGATGTTTTCAGAGAACTATCCACAATGACTCCAAGATCTCTTTCTTGAGTGGTAACAGATAATTTAGACTCTATCATTTTATATGTATAGTTGGGATTATGTTTTCCAATGTGCATTACTTTGCATTTATGAACATTGAATTTCATCTGCCATTTTGTTGCCTAGCCACCCAGTTTTGAGAGATCCTTTTGTAGCTCTTTGCAGTCCGCCTGGGACTTAACTATCTTGAGTAGTTTTATATCATCTGCACATTTTGCCACCTCACTGTTTACCCCTTTTTCCAGTTCAGTATTTCATTGATATTCATGATAGTAAAGTTAGGCAAGTGCAGAAGTGTTTGCAGGAGTGGGGCCTAAATTTGTATGCTCCACGGAACAGAGATCACGTCTCTTATTGGTATTAGAAGGCACCTAGTGCTATTTTAGACACAGTTGCAGTGATGCATAATAGTAATGGAACACTAGTGCCTCAGATACTTTACATAGAAATTTAGGTTTTCTTACGGAAATGTTTTATAAAACCTAATGGAACCGCTTTTCATTTTTTTAAATGATTAAAAATATTACCTTTCATTGTACGCACAAAACACTACAGCCAATACACAAAAGCCCCAAACTGAAATTGACTCGAAAATGATTTCAAATAAAAGTGAAACTGACCAATATATTTTCCTTGTCCTGGCAGAATGAAGTAAAAAACATAAACAAAGAGTATACATGGTGGAAAGACTAACTTTTTTTAAAATCTGTTTTAATAATCTAAGAGAATGTTGGTAACAGGAAAAGAGTGATGGGCCTGAACCCAAAACTTTCAGTACGTTCAGATTTGGATCTCGAATCAGATCTGAATTTCACAGTTTGGCTCTCTATCTTCAGAATAGGAAATCTGTTTTGTTTTTTACTTATATAATTATTGGCATGGCATTATCCATTTAAAACAAAACAATTTTCAAAACTAGCCATAAACTGTAAAGCAATTAATAGGTTTCTACCAAGAATGCAGAGGTATTGTCCTAAAACTTGTGGTGATGTTCTTGGGTTATGTTTATAAATACAGTAGTTTCCATTCTGAAACGTGGAAAAAGGTTTGCAATAAAAATAATTTTACCCTTTGCAAATCTATGCCCTCATTTGCCTATGGCTAGCTCTATAAATCACTCCAGTTGCCGATTATTGTCAGTGTACATCCAGAAAGTGTCCCTGAAAGACCATCCGGCCATACATAATGGTCCCTTCTGACCTTAGTATCTGTGAATCTATATTGTTCCCGTTCCATTTGTTTATGTAGAGGACTTATGTTTAAAGACGATGAGCATGGCCTCCAAAGGGTTAAAGTGGTAGTATTATTGCAACATACAGTAAGCATGCAAAAGCCTGCGTGACTCCACCTTTGCTGGACATGGACAGCTCATCCCCAGGCACTCGGGGGATTAATAAAATGAAATTGTTTTTGGACTTGCTGCACTCTCTCTTATCTTTTAAATCCATAATGTCCCACAGAAGGCAAAATGTAGTCATTTTAGTCAGCAGCCTCTCATTAATCTTCCACCTTTGGGGAAATGCACATTTATAAAAGGATGGAGCTATACGGAGCTGAACTCCAGCACATATAAAAGCTCAGGTAATTTGCCTTTGACTAAAGAGCTCAGAGTGGTATGGAAGGCACAAAAGCACAACTAGTTTAAATTAAAGTAACCTTTCAAGGTGCATAATTTATATATATATAAACACATACACACACATATATCTACATATACAAACCCATAGAGTCACCAGTTTTTAAGATAATCTTTTAGGTTAAGTATGTTCCCACATTAAACTGATAATTATCCCACTTTTTCTTCCTCTGTCCCCAGATACCAAACGTGCTGGATTTTTGCTTCATGTTTTATTTATGGAGCAGAATTAATATGCAGATTCACAAAAACTTAAAAACTCATAATTATTCATAAAGGGGTTTAAGGTTATTTAGTACATATTTATGAAAGTTTATGTATGCTAGGAATTGTGTTTGAAAGTACTATGGAAGGGTATTGACTGAGGTTAATTACTAGCATGGAGAGTAATCTGAAAATGATCAAACTCTTTGAATGAAAATATTTGTCCGTATTTCTGATCTATATTTAAGCGAAGTAATGGACATCAATAGTCTTGCAAATATATTCGGAAATGGCTCTGCAAGAGAGAAGATTTGCATATCTAATGCAAACAACCAATGAGGAAAAAATGTCTAGTTAGACACCTTTGATCACTAAGCAAATGTAATAAATGATAGAGATTTATCCTGTTTGTTGTCATCTGTGTTGAGTTATGTTCTTATACAAATATGCTCTAGTCTAGAAAATATTAGCATCAATTTAAGGTAGCCAGAATCTACTACTTTCTGGAATAAGATTCCACTATTTCTGGAATGGAAGTTTTCTGCTGAAGTTACTTAGGATCAGTACAGGATGTATGTAAATAATATATTATATTGGTTTTATATTTACACAAACCTTTCTATCTTATGCATAATTAACTTGCTAGCTATTCCACTGTGCTTGAAGGTTGGAAGCCCATAAAATATACTACTGTCAATCAAACAAGCAGTAGTGGTAGCAATTCAAAATGATAGGATATTGTCAAAATATTGATAAGGCCCTGATCCTTCAAACACTTACACACATGCTTAATTTTACTACTGTGAGTAGTCCCATGAAATCAGTGTAGTAAATTTAAGCACGCATGTCAGTGTTTGCAGGATCAGGGCCCAAGAAAAGTGGTGATATGATCATTTCTGAGAGTATATTTTATTAATCCATAAAGTTTGCTGTTTCTTTAACTAATTTTTATGGTTTTCATGGGTGCCAGTGATCTGTATTAGGGTTGGTCTACATACAGTTTTTGCACGGCTTTAGCTCTACTGGTTTAGCAACAGATCTAGTTAAATTGGTGCTCGTGTAGACACAGTTATACCAGTGTAAAGGTGTTTACAGAAATAAGTGGTATTGATGTAGGCACCTTTACACCGATTAAGCTGCATTCCCAGGAGAGGGTTGCACCAGTTTAACTAGGTCTGATTCTAAACTGACGTCATTATATTGCTACAAAAACTGTGCAGAGACCAGCCCTCATATGACGTGGAATGAGACTGCTGGACTCATGTCACATAGGTTACTGCAATACATACTGGGTCAGAGGTGAGCTGGAGGTAGGCTCCATATTCCATTACTAATTTCCTTCCCTAAGTTCCCAATAGAAATATTTTTGCTTTTTAGCTATATATATGGGTGAGAATCTCACATCTCCCATGGGAAAAACTGGAGGAAGAAGGGGTGGGGGCTTGGCTTCCTTTCAGGGACTGATCATTGCATTCAGTTCCCAGAATCCAAGGATACCCTGATACAGAATGCAAAGGATCCACTGGAGGCCTGTGGCCCCACACTTGCCCTGGGGCCCCCTGCAGCCTTTCCGGGTGTGTCTACATTGCAGTAAAACACCTGCAGCTGGCACACGTCAGCTGACTTGGGCTCACTGAGCTACAAAATTGCTGTGTAGAAGTCTGGGCTCAGACTGGAGCTCCAGCCTGAAGCCCGAACTGCTACACTGCAATTTTACACTGAGCCCCAATATCCAGAGTCAGCTGACAGGGCCCAGCTGTGGGTGTTTTGCTGCAGTGCACACATACCCTCAGTAGATCTACTCTGCCAGGGCTTCCTCTGCTGCTAATGCCTACAGGATGCCCTCTCCATCGTGGGGAGCAAGGAGGGAGTGGCACACACAAGGTAACAAAGCCTGAGGCTGGCTGAATCCATTACCAGGTGCCAGGAGTAGCAGATGTGTGTCTCTCCTAACCCCATTCCACTCTGCTCTCTCCCCACTTATGGATCTCTGGGCCTGCGAGTATTTTCCATGAGTTCTGGATTGGGCGGAGGGGTGGGGGGTGGCAATGAGGAGGTAGCTGAGCTCTCTGCCCCACACACAAATGGGGAGATCTGTATGCCGACAATCCCCTCCTTATCCAGATCATGGGGGAACAGTCCCTCCCCACAATATTTTGAAATACATGGGACCATAATATGGCGATTATAGTTGCCCTAAGTGCGATGACTATAGCCTGAAAGATTTGTAATCGCTTTTAATAAATACATTAAATTATTTGAAATAATGTCCTATTTGCCAACAGCTTATTCCATAAATATATATGGAATATAAAACAGGAGCGATTCCTTGACATAATTAAAATTGTACAGCCAGGGAGGAGGCAGGGAATAGTGTTATCTTTTCAGCTGCAAACTATTTTACAGAAATATTTCTTGCACATAAGCCTTCTATTTACCTTTAGGGATAATATAATTGCATATTTAAAACTGTGCTGCTCTGGAAGCAGTGCTGGCTGGTGTGTCTACCTTCCAAGCTCTTATTCTTGGAGTGCAATCAACCCACGACAGCTACCTCCTTCACAGCTCCTGCAGCCCTCCTCCCAGTTACCCGCATAGAAGCAGCCCTAATATTATATCAAGGGGTCATTTACCTAGAACCAAATCATTTCCATCGATAGGGGATAGGAGTATCATGGATATATAGCTGTCTGTGTGACATGGGGTTTGATCCTGCAGCATGCCAAGAGTCCCTCAACACCCACGGAGGTCAATAGGGATAGAACAGAATAAAAATGGAAGGTGCTCAGTGTAACAACCTGCACCATGGGTCACCAGTAGGGTTTGAACCCTGGAGCTTCAGCAGCATGCACAAACCTCTGTCACTTGAGCTCAGGGAGTAACTTCACTGACTGGTAGCAATAGCTGGTTGTTATCCTGTGGAGGGGGATAAATCTCTAGAGAGGACACAACACACACAGTCTAAGTGTATTACATCAGTATCTCATAGCATTAAGCCCACACTGAAGAAGCTATAAATAATACAGAAAGTTATTAAATAAACATATTTTTCATACCTTATGTTTTATTTTTTGGCCCACAGGTAGACTACATAAATGATGATGCATCAAGGAATGGAATCAATGCTGTATTATCTGTGATACATTGTGCTGTACATTATGTCAGTATAGCAGCACCCAAGAATATATAACAATTCTTTTTTAAAGGATCAACTATGAACTATTAATGCATGAACTCAGTTAACAGTATCGTCTGGCAAAACGGTCTCCTCAGGTTGTAAACCTTTAGCTTCTGTATGCCATATATAATCTCACCAAGCCAATAGCTGAGTTACAAACTCCTTAAAACAAAAGGCAGCTATTGGAAAAAAAAATGCCACAACTTTAGGTTTCTAGGCTCAAATATTCATGCGAGTTGTCCCTTTGACCCAGACTCTCAGCTGCTCCCTATGTGCACTGGACACAGCTGGGGGACCACAAATGAACCATTTGTGGCTCCTAGATCTTGGGGCTGGTTGTATCCTAGCCTGGTCCCTGGTGGAGTTTAGAGCAGCCTTATGGCCGCTATAAGCGACATGATCTTGCTATGGCCCCAAGTGACACTGAGGATTGCCAGAGTGCCGTGTTGATCCAGCCACATCCCTTTTTTCCTTGTCCCACACCCTAAATGTCACATATGCTGGGGGTGGGAGTGGCACAAAGCCAACTATGCAAACTTTGCTCCACCCAAAGATTCCCCAGTGATAAAGAATCCCAAGATGGCCATACCTGCCAGCTTTCTGGGACCTTTGCCCAAAGCAGGGAGCGGAGTATCTGGGGCCCACTAGTTCACATTTGCAGGATCAAGGCCTAGAGTTTGAATAAAGCCAAAATGGGGGGTGGGGAGGACATAACAATGGCATATCCAGTCTAACAATACCTAGGTATAGGGGAAGCCCTCATCAATCCTTGCTCTCTTTACTGCAGAGATTGTTCACCAAGCCCACAGTGGTCTCCTTTTTGAAAGTGAAATGATGTAATTTGTTCTGTAGCCAGGTGTTCTCTGAGGAGGCTGAACCATGTTTCCAGCTGCTTTTCATGCTTAGGCAGTTGCTTCCAGGCAATGCGATGCTTTCACGGTTGTTGACATCTAGAAAGAAAAACAAACAAGACAGTGATTTCCTGTCATGTTCCCTTCCCTGCATTACTTAACCAGTCCCTCTTGAGATCACTGATCCGCTCTCCTCTCAAGAGCAACACATACAATGATAACTTCCATGCTCAGGCAGTCATTAAAGGTAGACCCTCAATGCACCAGGCAGCAGGTTAACTTCAATCAAAGCTTTGCAGAAAATCTCTTACATTGACATAAGGCTAATTCTGTTTATATATTTAGAAATCCCTATTTTTGGTGAGGGAGTGGGTGAATTAATCTATCATACTGGGGTTTCTCTTTGCTTATAACAGAGAATTTTTCACCTATTAATCCTGGGTTTTTTTCTTCCTTTTCATCTGGAAAGCACATTTTTGGCACCCTGCAAATAAAAAAATCCTAATTATATAATATTTCACAGCATATACAGTGAGGACACTTTTGTAACTAAACCACCGGTACCTACAGAATGTTGGATAACTACACTCATCAGAGAATAGCATAAAATAAAGCAACCCACATCTCTACTAAAAATAATTATTATATTTGCATGTATTAAATTATAGTTTAAAAATTACTGCCAGAAGGCATGCTGGAGGGAGACAGAAAATGAAATCATGTTCAAACACTGAATTTAAAGGAATTGCTAAATAACCAAATTGGCTATTCATAAGCAGATCCAAATGCTGGAATATCAGTTCTAACACTTGCTTATTACTTGTTAGGAAGATTGTTTAACTGGCATCAACCTTTTGCCATTTCCATAGGCCCCACTGAAGAGAGGCAGCTGATTTTTTCCTTAGCATTTAGGATCTGTTTTGTACATTGCTTAGGCTTATTTAGTTTGCCGATAGGCGAGTGGAGAATAACTATATTTTGACTGTATGATCACCAATAGCTGTAGTTCTAAATGGCATAGGACCTGATCCAAAGCCCATTGAAGTCAGTGGAAAGACTCCTATTGATTTCAGTGGGCTTTGGATCTGGCCCATATTGCATGCACATTGGGTTGCATTTCATACACACATGAATTGCGATCTTGTACAATACTAAGTAAGATCTGTTAACAGATACACTGCTGTCTTCTCCCCCTCATCCTTTGAATAGATAAAGGATCAAACTGTGAAGTTTGGTTCAGAAATTAATGTTGATCTTCACCAAATACAATACAACGTTTGGGTGTACATTTTTGGTTTGAGACCAGTATAAGTATAGGACAAAGCTGGGAAGTCTGGATCTGGATCTAGAATTCAGCAAAGTATCAAGGAGGGTCACAGTATTTGGGTCACTTAGTAACTTGATTCATATTTGATTAGATTAATAATGGTTCATAGATGTTCAGATATTACATCAGTAAATTTTGTGATTTAAGGTTACTTAGTAACTCACAAGCAGACAGAACTCAAACTCTGTTCTTCTAACATTCAACCCTGTGTTTCAGGCATTAGATCAAATTCCCAGCTTGTCCAATATCATGTGTATACCAAGGATCCAACAGTTGTTAAGGAAAGTGTAGCCCACAGTGGGCTGGGAGTCAGGAGATTCAGTCACTATTTTATTGTGTGACTTTGGCCAGGTCATATTACTGTGCCACTATCTATCTATTTCCCCTCCCACCCTTTCTCTTGCTGTTCAGGGCAGAGACTATCTCTTACTATGGCTCTATCTACACTTGGAGGTCGGGGTGTGATTGATTCCCAGCTTGTGTAGACAAAATTGGGCTGGCTCTCATCAAGTTAGTCTGCTAAAAATAGTAGTGTAGCCACCATAGTCTAGGGAGCAGCGAGCAACAGCTTGGGCTCACCACCCCGCGTAGGTCCTCTCAGGATTCCAGGAAGGTTTCTACTCAGGGCGGCAAATCCACGCTGCCACTCACCACTGCCCATGGGACTGTTTTGAGCACATAGCTCAATGACAGCTAGACCGAGTGTGTCTACACAAGCTGGGGACCACACCCCCAGCTCCAAGTGTAGACATAGCCTCAGTGTTTGTACAGCGCCTAGCACGATGCTACCACAAGGCACTGCTGTAATATAAATAATCAATAATAACGTGTGGTAAATAAAGAACGAGTCTCAGGTTGCACAACTCTAATATTAATGCAAGTTCATTACTTTGCAAATGTATCACCAATGGCTTTATGTTGCTTTGACTTTACTATTTCATAAGGCAGTTGTGACAAGTATGGGAATAATTTATTTTGATTAAATACACTGTGGATGCAAAGTAGTACAATAAGCAGTTCAGACCTCTAACTATCAAGTAAGAGAGAGAACAGATCTTTGGACTGTAATTTTCAAGGTCCAAAACGTTTGTCCAAAATCTAAAACCACAAAAAAGACATGATCAGATAATGTAGGGTGCCTAGATAAAGACTTAAGTGAAGTGTGACTTCAGTTTGCCGATAAATTATTTGACATTGTTCTCACACAGAACCTGAGGCTGTAAAATTAAACAATGAAACCAAATAGGATATGGAAATCTCCAAGGCAAAAATTGTGCTCAGGATTTTGACTCAGACTTATCATCTTGGGAACTCTAGCATAATTTAGCATGCGGATAGTCAAAAACATTATCAATATTTCTGAGTTTACAATCCCACCTTTGAATGTTGACTTAAAGCATCTAGTTTGATTCATGCTACTGGTGATGTTTACCCTTTGGAATCTATTATGCATAGAAAAATTAGGGATTAGCTTTGGCCTGGGAACCACATATTTTTATGCAAAGCTAAATAATTGGGTTATTTATTCATTTAATCAATTCCATATATTTGCCATCAGCAAGCCTGATTTCTTCCGAGGTCACAATCAACACTTTATTTCTTGGGAGGATCTCTGGTTTGATGGTTAACACGGCTAGTCTGGTTGGCATTCAGAAAACATTAAGCTCCCCTACCTTTTGCCATGCTAGCCGTATTATTTTTTCAGTTAGGTCATCTAGTATACAGAGGCAGAATCAAGATGCAAGGTGTACGACTCATTAGTGACATAATCCAGACACATTTAAGGCTATGCCTCATAAGGAGAACAAATTTTAAGGAGGTGGAGGAATGGTTTTATTCCCTATCGTTTGTAAAAAACCTGTAGAAACTTCAAACTGAAATCTGCTTCCAAAACCGGCCCTAAGGTTTGCCTGACCCTGTGCCAACTTAAACAAGCAGGACCCTAAACAGACTTCGGTAACACATGTAGAATGTGTATGGCGCAGGGGAGGGGGCAGCGTTTGGCAGCTGGACACTCTGGAGAGGAATGGGATTAAGGCGATGCAGAAGGGTTTTGCCTGCTGGAATCCCGGTACTTATCACACAGAGTCTGGAGAGGTTTCAGCTGCTGAATGGGGGATGGATATAGATAAGAGACCAGGGAGGGTTGGGCCACTAAGGTTATCTTTTGAGGTGTAGTTTTGACAGCAGGCAAGGGAGATCGTAAGTGCATGCTTCGGGGTCGGGGCACAAAGCAGAGCCCCTCAAAAGCAGGAGGTTTTATGCAACAACACTCTTAGCAGATAACTAGGGCCAGCCTGGCCTGTTTCCTTACTGTTTTCCTTTAACTCAGACTTTGTTATTGTAGGTTGTTCAAAAGTGCTGGGAAGCTAAATGTGATTTAATTTAAAAAAAAAATAATTTAAAAAATATTTCCTCTTGTTCCCCTATTAAGACTCACTAACAATTCATTTTGTGGATTTTAAATGACACCATTTTCAAAGGAGATCATTTGTGACTGGTGAATTTCAAGTGTTCTCTGTTGACTGTTTGCTAATGATCTGCAGCCCAAGGATCATGAGATAAAGAAATTCAGAAATGTATTGAAATAATGAATCAATTCTGTATTTCACAATCTCATCACCAGCAATTCACAAACAGGAAAAATAAAAGCAAAGCACGCCAAATAAATTTGTTGCAGTTCATTCCCGTAAATAACTTATGCTAAAGAAAGTGAAAGAACATTAGGGTTTTTTGAAGGACTAAAATAAATTTGATTGGAAAATAAGAGACATATCCTGTAATGAGGAATAGTAGAGCAGGGTGGCTTGGAAGATGATAAAATCAAGGTCTTGAAAATCAGTTTAGGAGATTTTGTTTACTCCATCCCGGGAAAGCACAATGAAGAATCACCTTAGTGAAGATCAAAAGACACATTGATATACAAAATCTCATTGAAAACAGAAATGATTTGACAGTGTATTGGGGAAAAGAACGCATGATAGTTTTTTGATGGAGCTGTTCATCATCATCAAGCCTAAAGAAAGCTCATTACATCCAAGGCCGATGAGGAGAAGTAACGGTAAGAACAATGGATGCCTATAACAAACAATACAGACCCGATAAGGGTTGTCAACATTGTCATGACTGGCGTGACTATTTCATACTTCAGCTGATGGAGATGTCGTGGAGGCAGATAGAGTAAAATACTAACAAACACTATGTACCAGATATAATAACATATGCAGAAGCTAATTCAACCTGTAACACAGGCCAGGGTAGAGTTTCCAGAGAATTACCCCATTATTATGTTGTTATGAGATTGTCAGGATTGGAGCTATTAACTTGGCAGTGTGTGGTTTTTTCCCAACCTTTAATATTGTTTACATCTAAATACAAAATAAAATAAAAACATCCTGTGAACCTGAGTCAGGAGAAATCAGCTTCAGAATGTTACAATGCGTCAGGCAAAAGTCTTAGAACTAAACATCTGCTGGGCTAGTGACATCCTAAGAATTATGCCACTGAATTATCCAAGTGCTTATATGAAATTCACATGAAAAATTAGGCAACCCTCTTTTCAGAGAAGTGTAAACGGACTTCAGGATTTGCATCAAGGAGTTAACAATCTGGTTTGAATTTATTTGGAAGAAATGAGCCAGGAAAGCACTAGCTCGTGGGTCATGGTATTATGGGCCAGACTGTGCGTGAGCTCTGCAGCGATATGTGAAATCGCTTATCTTCTTTCTTATGCTTTCAAAGAGGGCTTGGGCTCAGTGGCAGTCCTTGAGTTTAAGGTGCGCAGGGGCTCCACAGGACTCTGCAAATGGGTAAGGAGGAGGCTTTGAGCCATGGTGCAGAAGGGAGCATATTCCACACCCTCTTCAACAGGTGGCACAGCAGCTGCCCTTCTTAGGAAATGCAAGAGGCATTGTACTTTCCTGAGCTCCTACTGTGAGATGCATCTCCAGCTGTTCTCAATGTGGGGCTGCAGCAGGAGGGCAAGATGCAGACTGTAGGAAGTTACATGCACGCATCTTGGCATTTAGGCTTTGTCAGAAACAGAAGGACTGTTAGCAGGCAAAACATAAAGGCATATATTTATTTTCCATTTGCAGGTGGAAACACTCTCCTGCGTCCTGCAGGGCAGGCTATCTTATGGTAGAACCAATACTGCCACAAAATTGCATAGGCTGATGGAATGGCACATAGGCAAAAAGAGGTGGGAAGGCTGTTCCTTGTCACGGACTCCTTTGTGGCCAGTCCTGATGTGAAGGAAAGAGCAGGTGCAGGAGGAATATCTACCAGTCAAAATATGCTGACCTTAATAAGCAGCTTTTCAACCAACATCAGTAAAAAAGGTAATGGAGGCAGGACTGATTCAAGGGTAGAATGAAACACTGCATGTTACTGTAAGAATCAGAGGTCACATGTGTGGGGGGAGCATGTAGGGTCTGTTCCTCCCTTTTCTCCCCCTACCCCCACATTTGCTGCTTGGCTTATACTGAGCATGCTCACATGGACTGAGCATGCTCAATAACATCTGCTGAAGCCACTGCCCTCACTCTGCTCCACCCCCACCCCCACACTATCAGCAGGTACTGGTCATCTCTGGTAAGAATGTAAAACTTCTTGAAGGAAATTAAAAAATATTTCTCCCAAGCTGGATCTGGTGGCAAATGGACATTTACCAATAAAATCCATTGATATATTATGGTAGTATCTCAATTTACAGCTTCAGCACTCAGGGGTTAGATTTCCTCCACCCCCATCTCTTTTAGAATATTCAAACCATCTTCCTACCTATGCAAAATTATTCTCTGCAGTATTTTTAGTTATAAACAGCCCCTGACATATTTTGGAGCCATTCAGACATGCAGCTCTGAAGCAAAGGTGAATAAGTCAAATGTCTAAATGCAGCTTTGTATTTAACTACAGAAAAATAAGCAAGAATTCTAGTGGCAGAGAAGCCAGGTCATCAAATTCATGCTCAGCTAGTAAGAAAGGGTCTAATCCTGTTCCCAGGGAAGTCAGTAGCAGAGCTCCCACTGATGTCAATTGGATCAGGATTGGGCCCCAGAAAGGGAAAGGGATAGAGTGAGATCTTGCACTTCAAGTCTGTTCAGAAGCAATAATAATAATAATAATAATCTGTTTGGAAGCCAACTATCTCCATCACTAAAAGCTATGCAGGTTTTTTCATCCCTAACAGGGACACTGATGATTCCAGTGTGTACTGATCATAGAGGAACAATAGGAATGGCTAGAAATCAATTGCTAGAAGCTTTCCTGAATAGCATATTCCTCTAAAAGGTTGTGATCATCTTCTGAACAGATACTTGGTTAATAATTATTGTTATATTTGTGTAACAGCAGCACCTAGAGGCCCCAGTCAAGATCAAGGATCCATTGTGCTGGATGTTACATGTACAAATAATAAGATACAGTGCTTGGCTCAAAGACTTTACAATCTAAATAAGAGAGACAAAGGGTGGGAGAAAGGAAAGAGTATTATTACCATTTTACAGATGGGGAATTGAGGCACATATAGATTAAATGATTTATCCAAGTTATTCAGGGAAGCTGTGGCATAGCCAACAATTGAATCCAGTTTTCCTCAGTCACAGCCCAGTGTCTTAACCACAAAACCAGCCTTCGTAAATGGGGCCTCATTTGGGAAGATGGCCTGTAACAGTGCGGGTATAATTTTGTGCCTGCAGATAATTGTGGGCACAAATTGTACAATTTATCTTTCTTACTGTAGCTGAAATTCATGTACTTAGATGGTTAACTCTTCTCATCTACGCCCACAATTAAATTTAAGCACAGAATTGCACCTGCAAAATTAGAAGGCTGGTTGAGGAGACTTAAAAATTTAACCCAAAGTGTTCATTGTTCATTAATGCAGGTAAGTTAAATCTCTGAAGTCAAGGCCCTGGAGGTTTATTCAAGATCATCTGTAATCTTGACCTACTATCCAGGTTAGTAGGCCCAGAAATAGACTCAGTTTTTTCCTACATCTATTTTCAAAGTCCATGCAATGGTGTGTGCATGTGTGTTTACCCTATTCCAGTGCTCTTTTAAAAAACAAATAGACTATAATAATGAAAATACTCTCAACAGCGAGAGTAGTACCATTGTGTGCTGTAGTAAACATAAAGAGTCAAACTCTGCCCTGTGTGGAAACCAACAGAAAATAATAGTCATCTAGAGCTAATAGGCTCTTTCCAGGTAAGCTAAAAGAAATAAATAAGTGTACATCCAAGATTGGAATTTAACTCACAGATTGGATATTTGTTACTGAAGAGTCTTCATGCCCTTGTGATGATATACTTTCCTGGGTCTTAATTCATATTGTTTCTGTCTCATTTAAGGTTACTCTACAGTGTTTATTATTAATTCAAATTCTCACTATTAAAGGGAAGATATTACCCATATGGTTGACGTGCTGCTCAGTATGTTCATAAGTTCTCCAGTGTTTTGATTAACGCTGACAGAAAAGCCTTTGAAAACATATGGCCCTATATACATCCTGTCATTTCTAATAATAAGGTACATTCTTCAGTACATTTTCCTAAGAAGATGGATTCAGTCATATTTTAGAAACATGCTAATACTTTGTTAATTAGTCTTTTGAGGTTGTTGAAGGGAAGGGGGGTAGAAACTGAATGAAAATAAACTTTTTCTTGGACAGACACCACAAGCACTGCAGATCATTTGTGGGACAGAAAAACGTGATATCTGTGAGTAACAGTCTTTATATATAGCCAGAGTTCTTAAACCAATTAGCATCTGGCATATTGAAAAGATTCATTCTCTGACTGATATGCCAGACTCTTAGAGCTGTAACATGAAGACTTGATTTTGGTGCTAGTTGCATTGATTAGGTCAATATTTCATTTCTGGTGTTGAATTTCTACATTTGTACCAATTGGTTCCACTGTCTGTAGCCGTAGGGGCAAAACTGACTCTGGGCTGTCCTCTACTTCCCTCAGTAAGGGCCTGATTCCGAGCCCATTGACTTCCATGGGCTTTAGCTCAGGCCCCAGACTGCGAAATGTATATATTGGCTTATGAAATATTGTCTGAAGAGATTACTTCTTCCACTCCTGCTCTGCTACAATTCTCTTCCATTTCTTTATCTTTCACTTTGACTGATGCACAGCTCACCTCCACGATCACCCCACGTTTCAGTTCTCCTCCACTTGTGTACTTGTGTACCTCCCGTCCTCAAAGAACTCCACTGGCTACCTGTTCATTACTGCATCTAGTTCAAATGGCATAGCTCTGGTCCACTTCTTGGATCTGGTCTCTCTCTACTCTGCTTCCTCTTTAAACAGGACCTGATCCTGAGAGATGACAGTGCTCAGAACCTCACATGCATTACAGAGGTATTTTAGGGTGGAATCATATAGCACTAGGCAATTTAATAATCTACATGGTAACAGTATAATTGTTATATTTTTAAAAATTGGTGTAGATGTAATATTTTGTAAATCTGCATGTATATATTATGTAATCATGGAATGAAAGTTTATTGTGAAACACTGCAAAATTACAATATTAATAAGCATGAGGAAAAAATACAGATGTTTATTTTTAAAAATATGGTTGCATTTCTTTCCACAGTCTTGATGAGCTCTTCATCCATATACATTTCAATCCTTCATCATTGATTACAGAGAGAGTTTTGCCATTTACTGCAATGGTGCAAAATCAATTCCAATAAGGAGAACTGGGGTGAATTTTTTACGATGAAAAAAGGCTGTTTGACTATAATTAATATGTACATATTGGTCAAAATTTTCCATTTTGTTGACAAGAGAAAATCCAGTATTATTTGTACATTGTTTATCCCATGATATCCATCTGCAAAATCTCTCTTTCAGCTTCTTTGCTCCTTTGGTATAACATTGTATAAACCACTGTATGTACGACAAGGAAAAGTTGAAGACTACCATTGGCTTAGGAAAAGGGTGTTATACTGAAAAGGTTCAAGCTTTTGGCCCTGATCCAGCAAGCACTTACATACATGTATAAACAGTCTCTTTGAAGCCAGTGTGGTTCTTCATGTGAGTAAAGTTAAGCACATGCATAAGCATTTGCAGAACCAAGCATGAAATCTGCAAGATTTCTAGGTACAAACCCTCTTCCTGAATGTGAAGTCCTGGAAGTCTTCTGGAATATTTTGCTCCTTGATCATAACGTCCCAGGGGAATCCTGAGCAGCCATCTATACTGGGCTATTTTTGTGTGTACTCGAATCTGTAGACCCAATTCACTTCAATGGTACCACTCACATCAATAAAGTTACTCATATACATAAATGATTGCAAGACTGGGGCATTACACTGTAGGTTTCTGAGGCAGGGTCTTTCATGTCTATAAAACACCTACTGCCTTTGGATGCTGCATAAATAATAAAATATGTTAGAATTTTATGAACAGCTGAACATTGGATTGGCCAGGCCACACTGCGTCACTACCACAATTCTAGAATATACTGTGGTTTTTAAAAATTAACCTTTGATTTTCTGTACTCAAACTTACAAAAAGAAAAGAGAACCCTGTACCTATGCACTCAGATAGTATTCAGAGTAGCAAAAGAAGGATTCTGGGTGGACTCCTCCTGAAGGTCGAAACCACAGATTGGACTTCTACATAGAGTGCTTCCGCCAACATGTACAGGCTGAAACTGTGGAAAAGCAGCATCACTTGCCCCATAACCTCAGCCGTGCAGAACACAATGCCATCCACAGCCTCAGAAACAACTCTGACATCATAATCAAAAAGGCTGACAAAGGAGGTGCTATCATCATCATGAATAGGTCGGAATATGAACAAGAGGCTGCTAGGCAGCTCTCCAAGACCACTTTCTACAAGCCATTACCCTCTGATCCCACTGAGGGTTACCAAAAGAAACTACACCATCTGCTCAAGAATATCCCTGAAAAAGCACAAGAACAAATCCGCTCAGACACACCCCTAGGACCCCGACCTGGGGTATTCTATCTGCTACCCAAGATCCATAAACCTGGAAATCCTGGACGCCCCATCACCTCAGGCATTGGCACCCTGACAGCAGGATTGTCTGGCTATGTAGACTCCCGCCTCAGGCCCTATGCCACGAGCACTCCCAGCTATCTTCGAAACACCACTGACTTCCTGAGGAAACTACAATCCATCGGTGATCTTCCTGAAAACACCATACTAGCCACTATGGATGTAGAAGCCCTCTACACCAACATTCTACACAAAGATGGACTACAAGCCGTCAGGAACAGTATCCCCAAGAATGTCACGGCAAACCTGGTGGCTGAACTTTGTGACTTTGTCCTCACCCATAACTATTTCACAGTTAGGGACAACGTATACCTTCAAATCAGCGGCACTGCTATGGGTACCCACATGGCCCCACAGTATGCCAACATTTTTATGGCTGACTTAGAACAAAGCTTCCTCAGCTCTTGTCCCCTAATGCCCCTACTCTACTTGTGCTACATTGATGACATCTTCATCATCTGGACCCATGGAAAAGAAGCCCTTGAGGAATTCCACCATGATTTCAACAATTTCCATCCCACCAGCAACCTCAGCCTGGACCAGTCCACACAAGAGATCCACTTCCTGGACACTACGGTGCTAATAAGCGATGGTCACATAAACTATCTATATCCTTATATATCTATATCCACCCTATATCGGAAACTTACTGACCGCTATTCCTACCTACATGCCTCCAGCTTTCATCCAGACCACACCACACGATCCATTGTCTCCAGCCAAGCTCTAAGATACAACCGCATTTGCTCCAACCCCTCAGACAGAGACAAACACCTACAAGATCTCTATCAAGCGTTCTTACGACTACAGTACCCACCTGCTGAAGTGAAGAAACAGATTGACAGAGCCAGAAGAGTACCCAGAAGTTACCTATTACAGGACAGGCCCAACAAAGAAAATAACAGAACGCCACTAGCCATCACCTTCAGCCCCCAACTAAAACCTCTCCAACACATCATCAAGGATCTACAACCTATCCTGAAGGACGACCCATCACTCTCACAGATCTTGGGAGACAGGCCAGTCCTTGCTTACAGACAGCCCCCGAACCTGAAGCAAATACCTCACCAGCAACCACACACCACACAACAAACCCACTAACCTAGGAACCTATCCTTGCAACAAAGCCCGTTGCCAACTGTGTCCACATATCTATTCAGGGGACACCATCATAGGGCCTAATCACATCAGCCACACTATCAGAGGCTCATTCACCTGCACATCTACCAATGTGATATATGCCATCATGTGCCAGCAATGCCCCTCTGCCATGTACATTGGCCAGACCGGACAGTCTCTACATAACAGAATAAATGGACACAAATCAGATGTCAGGAATTATAACATTAAAAAACCAGTCAGAGAACACTTCAATCTCTCTGATCACTTGATTACAGACCTAAAAGTTGCAATTCTTCAACAAAAAAAATTCAAAACCAGACTCCAAGAGACTACTGAATTGGAATTAATTTGCAAACTGGACGCCATTACATTAGGCTTGAATAAAGACTGGGAGTGGATGTGTCATTACAGAAAGTAAAACTATTTCCCCATGTTCATTCCCCCGCCCCTCCCACTGTTCCTCACACATTCTTGTCAACTGCTGGAAATGGCCCACCTTGATTATCACTACAAAAGGTTTTTTTTCTCTCCTGCTGGTAATAGCTCACCTTATCTGATCACACTCCTTACAGTGTGTATGGTAACACCCATTGTTTCCTGTTCTCTGTGTATATAAAATTTCCTCCCCACTGTATTTTCCACTGCATGCATCCGATGAAGTGAGCTGTAGCTCACGAAAGCTTATGCTCAAATAAATTTGTTAGTCTCTAAGGTGCCACAAGTACTCCTTTACTTTTTTCAGATAGTATTGCCATCTAAACTGTTTCTTCTATGAATATTAACATTAGTGAGCTAAGCCTGCTGATGCGGTCTTTTTTCTTTGTCTGGCTGATCCAGCAAGATATCAATGAGCCTGCAAAACTTCTCTAAGTGCAGCTGAACTCCCTGCTATGAATTGCAGTGCCAGAGTCATCTGATAGTTTGTTTCCTAGCTGTTACTCTGTGCTGCATATTTTAGGTCTGAAGTGACTCAATCTGCAGCCCAGGTTAAAAATAATCAAAAGGGGGAAAAATTACAAAGTTTAATTTTGTTAAAGATATTTTTGTCCTCAACCTTCTGGTTCAATCTTGGCCTTTTAAAAGGCCACCTTCAACTTGAAAGGCAGCCTTAATTCCTAGGCATTTTGGCTCCTAAAAGGCAACATAATACAATATATGGAAACTGTACTGTTCTGGATTCAGAGGCTAACAAATTCATAGAACCGTCCAGAATAGGAATGGAATGGTATCAGTTACAAAGGGGGAAAAAATCTATTTCCAGGCCAATAAAAAGGACCCCCCCAGCATTACTTTAGTCAGGCGGCAAACTCTCTGTACCCTCCAGGTCTAAGAATTTGGGGCCTGATTTTCAAAGTTATCTAGATGCAGATAGGTGGGATTTTCAAAAGCTCCCAAACTGCTTAAGCACCTAACTCCCATTAAAGTCAATGGGAATTAGGCAGCTAACTCACTTAGGTACTTCTGTAAAACCCACTAGGGCCCAGATGCTCACAGGCCTAGGCCCAGCTCCTGTATGCCTCTTTAGGTACCTAAATCCCATTGGAAATCTGGCCCTTTGACTCCACATAGCTGGCCAAAGGACAAGGCCTTGCTTTGTGGGTATGTTTACACTTGGAGCTGGGAGCATGATGTCACACAGACATAGTCATGCTAGTTCTGGCTGAGAGAGCACGAGAGAGCAAAAAATAGTAGTGCAGCCAGGCTAGAATGGGCAGCAGCGAGCAGCAGCACACGGGCTAGCTAAACTGAGGACAAACCTGCCTGAACCTTGTGGGTGTGTATTCAGCATGGCTGTCCCGTGCCGCCGCTTGCCACTGCCCATGCTAGTTCAATCAGAACTAGTACAAACATGTGTCCGTGAACTTGGAATCACACCCCAGTTCCAAGAGTAGACATAGCCTATGTGAACCTGACTCCTTAGAATAATATAATGTATTTTCCCCCTCAATGTGGCCCTGATCAAAAATGCACTGAAATCAACAGACCTTGCATTCAGAAAGCTGTGCATCAGGCTTTATTTACAGAGAGTCACAGATTTTCAAGAAAAAGATCGAGCGAACGATTATTGAATAAGAACAAGTGTGGGATGGTGACAGGGA
This sequence comes from Chelonia mydas, assembly GCF_015237465.2. Lineage (NCBI taxonomy): Eukaryota > Metazoa > Chordata > Testudines > Cheloniidae > Chelonia > Chelonia mydas. Next base: position 108,139,600 of record NC_057853.1, on the reverse strand, counting down.
AGGGACAACAATGAGCTAGTGAGAAAAAGAGGAAGGCAGAAAACATGCATAGAATAAAATCTTTCTGCGGTCCCTGGGATTTATGGACAATTAACAAGCTGAGGATAAGGATCTAACTTTGCTGCATCTTCAATTCATTTGCGCCAAGTTTTGTTTTCATATAGGAAAGAGATAACACAGTTACACATATCTATTTGACTTTCATTTATTCTTTTTTGGTGTTGCTTGAGGATTGCTACACATAACCCAGTGGTCTATCAGACAAACAACACAGATGTGAATTTTCCTACCAATTAATTAGTTTGAGGCAATAATACTAATAGCAGTACCCATCTTTCTAGTCCCAGTGGGCCAAATTCTGGCCCTGCTTCTCCGCCACACTGGAGACCAGCTGGAATCGCATGGCTCAGGCTCAGTCTACAGTGAGAGTGCCAAGATATGTTTCTCAAGAATGGCCATATAGCCACTAAGCGCCTTACCTATGGGATTTATTGACTCTGGGACCTAATAATTTTATGGGATAATTAACTTGCCTCAATATGGGGTGTGCAATAATTCCATAGTCTCTAGGAGTTGTCAGTGTGACTAGAACTCAGGGCCCTTTGCTTTAACATCCCGCGCTACTGCTGAGCTAATGCAGCCCCTGTGATACCCTTAGTAGGATTATAGCTTATATCCTCTCCGGAGACTGAAGGCACTAAAGCACAAAATAATCAAAAACGTGTGCAAGTTTGATGAGCCCTGCTGCAGAGGACAGTGATTCACATCCACACATTTCTACAAAGGTCCTTGATTTATTATGCATTTCTACCCTGTTTCCGTAATAATACAGTATTGTTTTCACTGGAGAAGCATGTCAATTGTTGATTTCGGTATGGCCTTGTTGAAAGGAAGCTTTGTGATCATTTTCTAAAAGCACCTATAACAAATTCAGCTTTATTTCCTTCCTTCTTTTTCAAGATTGAACATACAATAAGTATGCATTTGTGAATTTTTAGATATATTGAATAAAACTTTTAAAATTAAAGTTTAAATTAAAACGTTTGTGCACGAGAGAGGTCAGTGGTCATGCTTCACCTGCAACATTTTAAATGGTTAACATTTCCTACAGTCATGGTGCACTTTACTGCAACCTTAATGGTACATTTTAAAATCTAGATTTCTTTTTATAGGGAAAGGTGGAGAGGAAGGACAGAAGGCACCAGGTCACAGGTACATTTATTAATGTACCTGCTACTAGCCCAATGCACTATATATATAAGTAGAACATTGGGCCAGACACTCGTTTGATTTACCCCAGTGTAAATCCAGAGTAACTCGACTGACATAAATGAAGTCACTCTGGATTTACACTGGCATAAATTATAAGAGAATCTGGGCCTATGAGTTCCAATATGAATATCTTATTTTATTGCATATGGGCCAAGTTCTACCCTTAGATACATGCACACATCCTACTGAAGTCAATGAGACCCATGGTTCAGCCATGGACATGTTTAGCCCTGTGTGTTTAGTGCTATGATTGGTATATCTAGCAAAGCTGACAAATGTACTGGGAAGTGGGAAAATAAAGAATATCAGCAGCAATACATGGCAGAAGACAGAATCATGAGCACTTTAGCTGCCCACAGTCAACTTTCACTTACATCCCTTTTTGAAAAATTAATTGCTTTTTTCAGTAAAAGAAACTACCTGTAAATCATTCAAGCTGGCCCAGCTTCCACTCCCTTGCAGCCCTTTCTTCTGGGATCTTCATCATCTCTCTCATACTTGGTGAGCTCCCCATAGTGCACGGGGCATTAGGAATGCCATTTCTGTACCACTTCCATGAGAGACCCATGTCACTTGAGCAGGTCAGTAACACTGTATTGATCTTAGGCATTTCTCGTGATAGCTAGATATTGGGAAAATCTGAGGTATGTGCCACAGGTGAGGAGACCAGTTGCATAGTGATATGTCAATAACTTAGGTCAGCCACTAAAAGCCACATATATCTTTTATTAAGCAGTAAATGTGATGCTACAGCAGCTTTCATGATGGAAGAGAGATTTGATTTGGTTTCTATATTCAGTCCATGATAGTGTTAATCCCATAAGAATATAAAAAAGCCAGAATTTCTTTCTAACAATTGTAAACATTGCTTCCTTTGTCAACTTTTTGATATATTGGAACTTATTATACAGCTAGACGTTATTGTATTTGCGTATGATACCACAGTAATCTTTTCCTAGGCTTTCACTTTATTTTGTTACATTTATCTAGCAAGCCAGATTCACACTCCCACAGTAACCATATGGAGAAAAGCCACAAAAGCTGTTAAGTACATTTAATTACTGTTTTGATGAGCTCATATTTTAATTATGTTTATTGATTCTGTGTGTGTTAAAATAGTTTCAGCATTTCAAGAAAAAAAATCAAATTAATGTACTGTAATTAATGGGCTTTTTATTATTTTTTTGTGTAATTAAAACTTTTATATAATAATTTTTAAACACTTTTTACTGATTCTTCATCTGCACTTGGCTCCATTTCCTACTATGCTTAGGTAACCTCTAGTTTTCATTCTACTTGAATATAAAACTAAATTCAGAGCTAAATGTATTTGCTGTCAATCCTTACACCTCCTTCTTAGGAAACTGAAGATAACATGCATATGGTATTTAGTAACGAAACTATCATCACAACACAAGGGTAATTGATGCAAGCTTCCCTGTGAAACTGTACTGCCAACACAGGCCAGCACTGTAGCTGTCTCAGCCATTAAGCTATTGCTAAGTAATAGGTCTTCTTAAAGTATCTATCACCATCCTACTTCATAACAGTAGTTGGTATTTGTATAACAGGATATTGTCATTTGCATAAAACACCACAAACAAATCTTCAATTACACCTTTGGAACAACATATTTAAAGCTCTTCCTTTAGTCATGGGCATTTTAATTTGATCTATCTAGTTTAATCTAGATCAGGAATATTAGATGACTTAACGTTGTCAGGAATTGTAATATATGGAGAGAGTTATGAGGCCAGATCCTCAGCTGGTGTAAAACTGTTATAGCTCCATTGGTTTTTATGGGGGTATCACAGAGGGTCTAGGCCTGCCCATAATTCATATTCCTTGACAAAAGAAAATTGCTTGGAACAAGAGACTCAGTTGAAAGTAGATACAACCAGACAATCTAGTCTGCAAAAGGTGGTATCTGAGCTACTTTTGACCATTAATCCTCCTGAGGGGAAGTCTCTTCCTCAATGGACCATCTTGCTGAGGGTGGAAAATGCAACCTTTATGGTGGAAGTTAGTGTGAAAGCCTGAATAGCTGCCCTGGACCAGTGGAGGCATGCAACTGGACCCGGACATAGGGATTTGATAAGCGGGTTCTGGGGACAACAAGAAGTGTTGGTAAATGCACAACAAGGGTGGCTACTGAGATGACCAGAAGGGCCAAGGAGAGGAGATTGTTTTCAGGAGATGTAAGCTGTTTGCCTTTCCTTTGTTTTTCTCTGTAACTAAGCAAAGGAGGCTTTACAATCCATACTTGATGGCAACCACAACCTGACAGAAATCTTTCCCAAACACTATCTTCTGGCCTTCAAACAACTCCACAGCCTCGCCAAGTTCATCATCAGAAGCACATTCCCCATAGCCCAGGATATACCAACTCAAAACAGCACCCAATCCTGCTAGAACAACAGATGCAAAACCTGCAGACGTATCTCCATTACTATGATGATCAATACCCTCCACAACACACCTCTGAAGAGCCATCGGTCCTACACATGCCTACCACAACTTATGGTGTACCTCATCCAGTGCATCAAATGCCCCAAAAACAACTATAGGGGAGGAACCAGACAATCACCATGCTCTTGAATGAATTCACACAGAAAAATGATAGAAAACAAACATCCTATTACTGTGGGCAAACACTTTTCACATAGGGATCACTCTGTATCTGACCTATTAGTTCTCGTCCTCAAAAGAAACCTCCAAAACACTTTCAAAAGATGAGCATAAATTCACAGCTCTGCTAGACACTAAAAATCATGGTCTCAATAGAGGCATTGGTTTTATGACTCATTACAATTGCCCTTTGCCCTATAACTGCAGAAGTGTTAATTGCCTACTTAATTTTAAGTATTTTTTTGCAACGTGTTAACTCCTTATGCTTAACAATCTCTCTCACCTTGTATTTCGCTGTGACAACTCAGGTTACGTTTTCCAGACCAGAAGAACAACTTTGTGAAGCTTGAAAGTTCGTCTCTTCCATCAACAGATGTTGGTCCCATAAAAGATATTACCTCACCCACTTTGTCTCTCTGAGATCATGGGACCACTATGGCTACAACATCATTTCACATACCTTTCCTATGGAATTCATCTTATATTGACCCAGACATAAGATGTTATTAGTAAAGCTGGCAAACTAGGTGTTGACTGAGGCAAATAAGAGGACTGCCATCTATTTTAGTACTGAACACCATCTGAGGGTCATAAGATTATTGTGACAAGGGGCAGTCACTTAGGCAGTACTTATGGCTCTAATGACAAAGAGGCAATGAGGATGAAAGAGAATATTTCCATAATTGATATAACTGGAATTACCTGAAAGGAAAGTCTAACTGATAGGAATAGTACAGAAGCATTAGATGACTGTCTCTTAGTAACATGAGGGGACATGGTTGGAGAAGATTTCAGTACAACCCCTATTATATTTAATATAATATAATAGAAGCCAAATCTGCAGAGCACTATATGGCCTAGAACAGTCATCAGAACCCCATTGTCCTGGTTAATTGCTACTACTCAAGACTAGAAACATCCTATAGAATTTAATAGGAATAAAACTAATGGGTGTCTATAGAAATTGCTCAAAAAACTATTTAATTTAATACAGAACACTCTCCATTCTATAGGGTTTTTGAATTATTTTAGAGATTTCTATAGCAGGAATAAGATTTTATATTAAACTATACAGGATGCTTAAAAAAACCCCATAGAAAGATTATCAGTTCCAGTTTAGTTCCATAGAGCTTCTTCAGAAGGAATGAGGCAGAGTGGACATTAAAACAACATGGAAGACAGGACCTGTCTGTCTTTAACTTGACTGGCAACAAATTGCTGGTATCATCTTCTGCAACCATCACTGAGCCACAAAGGCAGTGGCTGGTTTTCATGTGTGTGGTGCCAAGCCAAAGCCAGGCTGAGGGGTCAGCCTTCACAGTAGAGTCTCTTCGGGAGTTTGTAACATAAGGGTCTGATTTAATGTCTACTAAAGTTAATGGAAGTCCTTTCCACTGACTTCAATGGGCTTTGGATCAGGTCCTTCTTGTCCATTAGGATGCTTCATTTATTTTATTTATAGATATTCCGACTGCGCTCACCACAGCAGCATCTGAAGAACATTGATTTTGTTTATTCCGACATATTTTCCCAATCCTTTGTTAATCTGGTTTTCCTTAAAAAAAAAAAATAGAGCTTATGACAGGTTTGTAAGAAGGATCAAATAGATACAACTAAGAAAAAATACCGAGTTAATTAAAGAAGAATCATTCTTTCAAGTCAGAAGCTAGAGGTACACATTCTAAACCCAAAGGGCCAAATTCTGTGCACCGTTACACCACTGTAAATCCTGGGTAATTCAGATGAACTCAAATGAACTATTCACTATTTACACCAGTGAAAATCAGAGTTGAATTTTGCCCCCAAGCAGCACAACTTCTTACCATTGGCTTCCATGATAGTTTTGAGTGCTTAACGACTGCAGAATCAGGTGCTAAAGCGGAGGGAGCAGACAGCAGGGCCTTGGTGATGGAGTGCTTCTGTTTAATTTGTGCTCACCTTAGTCCTTCAAAATGAAAGATTTTAAGTGAGAGAGACTTTTTAGCAGTGGAGGTGAAATGGTTGATTAGGCTGATAGTTGTCAGAAGCATGAATTAGGAGCAGTGTCAACCATAGCTTTGAATTTCCTGTCTTTAGTGTGTGCAACAACATTAGTGTTGTTTCAACATTTTTTGTTTGTTTTTCTTTTCATTTTTAAAAAGAAACTATAATTTATTGAAGGTAATAAATTGCATATTTTCTACTTAAGAAATGCTCTTATGGTCTCACTGGCATATATGTATAGGCAATTTTTTAAGCACCATGTTATTTACCTGAAAGACTGGTACAGCCTCTGAAGTGGTTCTTGTCTACTGGATAAATAGCCATTTATAAACTTCTTTTCAAAGGTGTATAATTTACCTGACAGGCTGAAATGGCTCCTGTGGATTTGTTACAGCTCCAGACAACTGTGCAAACAACATTCAGAAGAGCAGCTATATATTAGAAAAGCATTCTGCAAATCCTTTTGAAAATTGGTGAGTACACAAACACAGTAGACATGTTTAATAACTCATCTGTTTTCCTTCTCTCCTCCACCATTCACCCCCTCCAAAAATACTAACTATGGCCCCAATTTGGCAGTTGCCATGCACATAAAATTCCCATAATGAGAGTTTTGTGAGCAGCAAAACAACTACAAGGTTTGGCTCATTGACTGGCTTTTTTCGTCTTTTACAATGCATTTCTAAATTGAAAACATTTTGAGTTATAAAAAACACAAAAAGCATCATACTTTGGCACTTCCCTCCTTTTCTTTTCAATTAACATTTTGGTTGCTTCACAGGGGGGGAGAGGTATGCAAGAGTCTCCATCATTCTCACCACTAGATAGATTTGAGACAAATAATTTAGTGGGATTAGACTTTTATATGGACAATGAGAAGATCCACAGTTACAATAGATAGGATACAAAAATTAAAAAGGGTACAAATGATCAAAGTTCAAGGAATAAGCCAACCTCAAGTTGACAGGGTAAGAAGAAACTTCCCCATAGGTTTTTCTATAATTGTGCACCACTGGTTTTCTTGCATCTTCTGCTATAACACCTGGGACTAGCTATTGTCAGACACAGGACACTGGACTAGAAGGACCACAGGAATGTCCATACCAGGTCAGATGCATGTTCCCAGCTCTGTTGCTATGATGCAATAGCATGGAGTCTGAAGCATCGTCCAGCGGGGTTACTCAAAGTAATGCAGCTCGGCAGCAACTTTGACAAGAAGGATAGTCACCATGCTATGCCTCTGTACAGAATTTTACACCCATTAGTCACATTAATTCCCACCATTGCTTAGAAGCAGAGCCTCATGTTCTCCTGCCTTCAGTCTTGGAATTGGATCCGCCCCATCGTTACCCAGTAAACCACAAATATCCTCAGGTATGAGAGAGTTTAAACCATGAAATTGGAGGTAAATTAGGAATAGTTTGGTCCTCATGATTTCATCACATTTAGCATATCTTTTTGAATAGAAATATATAGGTCAAACCCAGGTCAAGCTGCTCAGGAAATGATTTCAGTGCTTTGTCAGCACCCCTTAAGACACAGCCTGATGGGCACTTCCCAATTGTTCAGTTTTAATTAAGCAGTATTTTCAGCTATTTTATAGGTATTGCCTAAAATAGCTTCAAATCTGTGTTCACTTTTGCTTACTCCTTTTTTAGGTTAAGGGGACTCTTTTGAACATCCTCTTAAATTTACTGCTGCAGGTTATTTTCCTACATACAAAGGGAGACCTTAAACATTGTTATTCAGGAGACCAAGGTTCAGAAGCAAAATCGAGACTTTCACTTCAGACTAATGAGCTGAGAGCCTTAAATAGATGGCCGACATGTTCTATAGGGGAGGGAGTCAACTGGTTCACTTGTTGAGGGCCTGCCAATGAACAATTCGTGTAATAATGCTAACCTCAGCTTCCCTAAGAGCCTTTTCTTCCAGCGAGAGGTGACTATGGCAGTTAAGGAATAGAGAAATAACAGAAACAAAATGATTAGAAAGAGTAGCAAGGGACAACTCCCCTGAGGCCCTGTGTATGAGACTAATATCCTGCAAATTCAGAAGGAAAGAAGCTGGAGGAGCCTGTTGATCTCAGAGGTTGCCAAAAACAGAGTCTTAAAGTGATACTGATGTCACGAAAACCAGACTCTTACAAGGTGCTGAGTAGCTGCAGGGTCTGCAAACAAGTATGGAAGTAAGGTTGTAAGTAGCGCAAAAATCTATGCTATCATCACAAACTGTGCAACAGCTGAGCCACCTGAACTAGTTATTGCACATTCCAAGTAATCTCACAGGGCTGCTAAACATGCTGGTTGACTGGCCAGTCCTAGAATACTTAAGGAGCTGCTGCACAAAATATTCTTCTCAATTCATCTCACTGGGCCAGACTGCATAGGGAATCAGAGACTTATAAATTAAAATGCATATCACCACTCCCCCAACAAAGAATACCCTCAAAAACTGGACTCCATGGGCTCAATTCTCATCTCACACTGCTTTTACCAAGTGTCATTGATACCACTGATTAAAATGGAGTGATTCCAGATTGGCACTGGTGTAAATAAGTTCATAGTCAAGCCCCATGGGGTTTGAAACAAGGTGTGAAGGTTGGGCTCGTCTTTTCCCCAGGTACAGTACACAGAAGAGGAGGCCTGAATTTGGTTGCTAGTGTTTTAGTGTGGGAATTATTCTTAAAACACAAGTAGTGCAGTGCATAAGGAAAAATCAAATTAACATTGCAGGGAAGAAGTGGTTAAATATTTTTGCTTCAGTTAATAATCTGTTAGCAGACATCAATAACCATTTATTTTACCAGGAGGTCACTTTTCCCCACCCTCGCCCCCAGAAGCTCAGAGCAGGTTATTTAGGGGAAGGGGAAATAAGAGTGTTCATGATGATAGGGAGAAATCAGAGAGCGTACAAAGTTTCACTTAGCTTTAGATTAGTCTAAATTAAATAGAGTGGCCTGGTGAGGGGGTCTCAGCCTCTGGGGCAACCTGATAGTGAAGCTAGAATCACATTCTATCTATGTACTAAATTGATGGCAATGAAAATAATACTCCCCAGACACAAAAGTACACTTGTTTTCAGATTAATGCATCCTGAATGTTAGCTTTTCATCCCCTTTCTGAATGAGTTAACGTGTGCTCACTCTCCTTGGCCAGGGTCTGAGCTATAGTCTCACTATTTGAAAAACACATTTGCTTTAAAGTCCATATGGTCAGTTGCTCATGAAGATTATTATTTTTTGTTATTTGTAGTCCCATAGCACAAAGGAGCCCTAATCATGGCGCACAACCCCATTGTCGTAAGCACTGTACAAACACAGAACAAAAAAACAAAAAATCCAGTCCCTGTCCCAAAGAGTTTTCTATGAAAAACCCGGTTTCACAGGCTGTCCTTCTGGGGAAAGTTGTTTTCCAGTGGTCGATAAGTGGATCCACGACAAACCCATGATTTGCATCTTATGTTTGGTCAGCAACGGAAATGGAAAATGATCGATATGTAGCTGCAGTGGGGCCTGATCCAAATCCCACTGAAGTCTACAATGGCCTTTACATCAGGGCCACAGTGAAGATAAATTATATGTTTTTTTAAAAATTCATACCACACACCGATTATATGTTTATGCTGAGCAATGTTGTCACCTTGCACCAGTGTTTTCTGTTCTCTTTAATTAGAGAAGAGTTTGGCTATCTCCTGTTAACTGCCTGGTTTTACCTTCATGTAAATTAATCCCTGCAGTGCTTTGTAAATTACCAATATGAACATGAGTACTGTAAAATGGTTTTAAATATGTTGTCATTTCATTTGCATTTTCTAGATGCTGTTGTTATTGGCCCATTTTCCAAGGTAAAAAGTCTTGGAAAATCATGATGCCTTTTCAGGCTCCATAGGGATCTCTGATGTACTATATCATGGTTTTCTTACTTATCTGTGGTTGAAGAGTCAAGGTAGCTACAAAAAGCAAAGGGCAAGATAGTTCCTCAGCTGGTGTTTATCCATGTAGCTCCATTGATTTCAGTGGAACTAAACCAAATTTACACAAGCTGAGGATCTTGTGATTTCTTTATTCTACTTGACAGAACTTGAGACAGGATACTACATCAAAGGAGCTAGTATGATTTTTTGGAGAAACATACAGTTTAACAAAGATATTTTTTGTAGGCTGGAAATTCTGTTTTGCAGAGGATTCCAAAATTTTGAAATTGGAATGAGAACTGAATTGGAATGAGAACTGAAAATTTCAAAGTTCTGCACAAAGAAGAGTCTGAATTTTTTCCCTGTTTTGAGCCAGTTTCATTTTTACTTTTTAAAAATGTGTATTATAATATAATACAAAATCAAAATTCAAAAAGAGAAGTCATTTGAAAATGAAAAATCAAAATGTTTCATTTGGCAAATGTTGAAATGGGATATTTTGGCATTGTTGGACCTTTTCTAAAACAAAATTGACCTGATTTTATGAAGCATTTTTATTTACAGAACTGATGGAAAAGGCTGTGTTAAAGTGTCTCCAACAAGCTCTAATTTTATGTTGCTCATCAGGAGCCCATTTGGGTAATTCCAAAATAAATGGGGCGTATTTATGTGTTTGGATGCTGCTGAAATCTTGCACAGACAACTATCTTTAATCCCAAACAGTAGAACTCTTCCAAACACAGTTACCAAGATATTGGTACTATTGAATCTGAACTCCCATCCTTGCCTGCATTTGACTTCAACCTACCTAAAATTTTCCTCATGCTTTCAATTAGACACAGTAGACTTTAGTTTTGGCCCTGAGCTACTGTACAATATTACCATGGACTTTTAAATGTTTGCTGGTGTCCATTCCTGAACTGGCTATATTTTGAAGATGAGGGATGAAAGGTATTATATATATAGCTACAGAGAGAGAGAGAGAGAGAGAGAGAGAGAGAGAGAGATAGAATGGAAGCTGGTTTGTAAACTTGCAGAGTGCCTTGTGATCCTTAGCTGAAAGTTACTGTCTAATTATCACTATTATTTATACCACATATGTGATGGTGATATCTATATGATAAATTGAGAAACCATCTTAGAAATATTGTCTTCTTTCTCTCATCTCTGGAATTTCTCTCAAAGTCATCCTGGCTATAGGCCCAGGACACACAATCTTCAATCCTGTACCAAAAAGAAAAGGAGTACTTGTGGCACCTTAGCGACTAACCAATTTATTTGAGCATAAGCTTTTGTGAGCTACAGCTCACTTCATCAGATGCATATTGTGGAAAGTACAGAAGATCTTTTTATACACACAAACCATGAAAAAATGGGTGTTTACCACTACAAAAGGTTTTCTCTCCCCGCCACCACACTCTCCTGCTGGTAATAGCTTATCTAAAGTGATCACTCTCCTTACAATGTGTATGATAATCAAGTTGGGCCATTTCCAGCACAAATCCAGGTTTTCTCCCCACCCCCCGCCACAAACCCACTCTCCTGTTGGTAATAGCTTATCTAAAGTGATCACTCTCCTTACAATGTGTATGATAATCAAGGTGGGCCATTTCCAGCACAAATCCAGGGTTTAACAAGAACGTCTGGGGGGGGGGGGGTAGGAAAAAACAAGGGGAAATAGGTTACAAGGGGAAATAGGGTGGTGTTTATGTGACCATCGTTTATTAGCACTGTAGTGTCCAGGAAGTGGATCTCTTGTGTGGACTGGACCAGGCTGAGGTTGATGGTGGGATGGAAATTGTTGAAATCATGGTGGAATTCCTCAAGGGCTTCTTTTCCATGGGTCCAGATAATGAAGATGTCATCAATATAGCGCAAGTAGAGTAGGGGCGTTAGGGGATGAGAGCTGAGGAAGCGTTGTTCTAAGTCAGCCATAAAAATGTTGGCATACTGTGGGGCCACGCGGGTACCCATAGCAGTGCCGCTGATTAGAAGGTATACATTGTCCCCAAATGTAAAATAGTTATGGGTAAGGACAAAGTCACAAAGTTCAGCCATCAGGTTAGCCGTGACATTATCGGGAATAGCGTTCTTGACGGCTTGTAGTCCATCTTTGTGTGGAGTGTTGGTGTAGAGGGCCTCTACATCCATAGTGGCCAGGATGGTGTTATCAGGAAGATCACTGATGGACTGTAGTTTCCTCAGGAAGTCAGTGGTGTCTCGAAGGTAGCTGGGAGTGCTGGTAGCGTAGGGCCTGAGGCGGGAGTCTATATATACAGACAATCCTGCTGTCAGGGTGCCAATGCCTGAGATGATGGGGCGCCCAGGATTTCCAGGTTTATGGATCTTGTGTAGTAGATAGAATATCCCAGGTCGGGGTTCCAGGGGTGTGTCTGTGCGGATTTGATCTTGTGCTTTTTCAGGGAGTTTCTTGAGCAAATGCTGTAGTTTCTTTCGGTAACTCTCAGTGGGATCAGAGGGTAATGGCTTGTAGAAAGTGGTGTTGGAGAGCTGCCGAGCAGCCTCTTGTTCATATTCCGACCTATTCATGATGACAACAGCACCTTCTTTGTCAGCCTTTTTGATTATGATGTCAGAGTTGTTTCTGAGGCTGTGGATTGCATTGTGTTCTGCACGGCTGAGGTTATGGGGCAAGTGATGCTGCTTTTCCACAATTTCAGCCTGTGCACGTCGGCGGAAGCACTCTATGTAGAAGTCCAGTCTGCTGTCTTGACCTTCAGGAGGAGTCCACTAGAATCCTTCTTTTTGTAGTGTTGATAGGGAGGTCTTTATGGATTAGTATGTTGTTCAGAAGTGTGTTGGAAATATTCCTTGAGTCGGAGATGTCGAAAATAGGATTCTAGGTCACCACAGAACTATATCATGTTCATGGGGGTGGAGGAGCAGAAGGAGAGGCCCCGAGATAGGACAGCTGCTTCTGCTGGGCTAAGAGTATAGTTGGATAGGTTAACAATATTGCTGGGTGGGTTGAGGGAAACCATTGCTGTGGCCCCTTATGGCATGTAGTAGTTTAGAAAGTTTAGTGTCCTTTTTCTTCTGTAGAGAAGCAAAGTGTGTGTTGTAAATGGCTTGTCTAGTTTTAGTAAAGTCCAGCCACGAGGAAGTTTGTGTGGAAGGTTGGTTTTTTATGAGAGTATCCAGTTTTGAGAGCTCATTCTTAATCTTTCCCTGTTTGCTGTAGATGATGTTGATCAGGTGGTTCCGCAGTTTCTTTGAGAGCGTGTGGCACAAGCTGTCAGCATAGTCTGTGTGGTATGTAGATTGTAATGGATTTTTTACCTTCAGTCCTTTTGGTACGATGTCCATCTGTTTGCATTTGGAAAGGAGGATGATGTCTGTCTGTATCTGTACAAGTTTTTTCATGCAGTTGATAGATTTCCACTCCATACGGCTAAATGCAGTGCCTTGAATAATGACAGGTTTCAGAGTAACAGCCATGTTAGTCTGTATTCGCAAAAAGAAAAGGGGTACTTGTGGCACCTCAAACCTAAGAATCCTGTACCAGTGAATCATCAGGAATAGAAATGGGAACTTTACATGATCGGAAAGGAGTTGGACTGTCCCCTTTACAAAGGCAGAGAGTTGCTACCTGATTACTCACAAATGATCATAGCTTAAAAGCACACCACCATGATTTTCAGAAAAGCCATTTGAGAATATTTTGCGAGACCCTTTGTGGCCTGTTCAATGGGTCTCTTATCGTACTACAGTAACCTAGTAGCTATTTTTCATTATACAAAAGTATCAGGAACGTTTTTTTTAAATATTTTTAACATACCAAGAACTAAACTTTGTATAATAAACTTAATTTATTTTCGTTCTATATAGAACTAAATATTTCTAAAGTAGTAGCTCTGTAAAATATATGGCACAAAGAAGATATGAAGGTCTGATTGGCATGGCATGTATAAATCACTTTTGGCTTTACCACTTACAAATTATGTTGCTATCCCAAGCTAAGGCCAATAAAATCTTTTCATCACAATATACAATCACGTACAGAAACAAGATCCTTATGATGATGCCAATGTAAGTCAAAGGTATAATATGATCCAATGGTGGGAAGTTGAATCTAGACAAATTCAGATGGGAAATAAGGTGTAAAAATTTAACAGTGAGAGTAATTAACTATTGGAACATTTATCAAGGGCTGTGGTGGATTCTCCATCCCTGGCAATTATGAAATCAAGATTGGATGGTTTTCAAAAAGCTCTGCTCTAGGAATTATTTTGGGGAAGTTCTATGGCCTTTGTTATACCGCAGGTCAGGCTAGATGATCACAGTGGTCCATTCTGGCCTTGGAATCTATGAAATGTCAAGTTAAATCAGAAAAAAAAAAACAATCCCTAACATCAGTGCTATTTTATGAAAATGGATATATACGCTTAAGCCTCTCCTTGACTGCCCTTGGGAGTTCTGCTTGCACACCTATACTTGTACTGATGGTCAATTATAGCCTAAATGATGTAATCCAAAGTAGCCTTTTGTTCTTCAGTTTTGCTATATTTAAATGCAATGTGATATATCTCAACTTTAGTAAGGCTTTTGACACTGTCTCACATGACCTTCTCGTAAACAAACTAGGGAAAATATAGTCTCAAAAATATATTATGAGGTGGTTACACAATTAGTTAGAAAATCATGCTCAGAAAGTAATCATCAATGGTTCACAGTCAAGCTGGAAGGGCATATCATGTTGGGTCTTTCAGGGATCTGTTCTGTGTCTGATTCTGTTCATTATCTTCATAAATGATTTGGATAATAGACAGTACGCTTATAAAGTTTGTGGATGATACTGAGCTGGGAGGAGTTGCAAGCACTTTGGAAGACAGAATTAAAACTCAAAATGATCTGGACAAACTGGAGAAATGGTCTGAAATAAATAGGATGAAATTCATGAAATGCAAAATACTCCACTTCGGCAGTCATTTCCCATTTTGAATTTGTGCAACTGATTCCTAGGAAGGAGTACTGCAGAAAAGGAACAGTGGATTATATAGTAGTTCACAAACTAAATATTAGACAACAATGTAATACTGTTGCAAAAAGAAAAAAAAGTGAACATCATTCTGGGATGTATTAGCAGGAGTGTTGTAAGCCAGACACAAGATTCTTCCACTGTACTCAACTCTGATAAGGTGTAAACTGGAGTTCAGTTCTGACACCATACTTCAGGAAAGATGTGGACAAATTGGAAAAAAATCCAGAGGAGATCAATGAAAATGATTAAAGGTCTAGAAAACATTACCTATGAGGAAAGATTGAAAAAATGGGTTTGTTTAGTCTGGGGAAGAGAAGGCTGAGTGGGGACATGAAAACATTCTTCAAGTATGTAAAAAGTTGTTGTACAGAGAAGAGTGATAAATTGTTCTCCTTAACCACTGAGGACAGGACAATAAGTAATTGACTAAATTGCAGCAAGGCAAATTTAGGTTAGACATTAGGAAAATCCTCCTAACTGTAAGGGTACTTAAGCAAGGGAACAAATTAGCTAGGGAGGTTGTGGAATTTCCATCGCTAGAGGTTTTTAAGAACAGGTTAGATCAGTGGGCCGCAGGTTGCCCACTACTGGGTTAGATAAACGCCTGTCAGTGATGGTCTAGATAACACATAGTCCTCCCTCAGTGCAGGGAACTGAACTAGATGACATATTGAGGTGCCTTCCAGTCCTATATTTCTATGAACTCATCCATGCTCTCCTTGGTACTCAATCCCACCTGCACCAGGGATTTTGGTGGCCTAGCTCTGAGGTTATGAAAATTGGTGTTCTACCAACCATGAGATAGTCAACCCTATAGTGCAGCTGACATCTTGGAGACCTTGGAGGTTGGGGCTGCAATTCTCTGACTTCTCCACAAGCAATGCGGCATCATTGGTGTGGTCTTGGTTGGTAAACACTTCTTCACCAACTTTGATTGCAACATGTGGAGTGGCAAATCCTAATAACCAGTCAATGACTCAACAAAATAGTGCCAGGACAAGAATGTATCTCTGCCACACACATGAGGTTGTGCAGAAATGTGTCATACCTACACACACTCTCACACCGGTACCAGTGTGAATATCACCCACCAGATTTAGCAAAACATTCAGAACACTGACTCCTTTCAGTTTGAGCCAAAGTGTAGACCTGTCAACTGAATCAAAAGCTACCTGGATGTTGATGTATGCCACATGAAGTGGGCAGTTAAATTCTCAGTGCAGTTCAGCCAGAAGCTAGAGGGTAAGGACAGTGTCCATTGTTGATTGCCTTACAATAACACCTGATTGTTCCAGATGACGATGTCTGGTAAGGAGCAGCTGCATCCTACCAATTGGAATGAGAGCAAAGACCTTTCCAGAGATCATCAATGAAATTGGTCTATAGTTGCCACACACAGTGTGAGATCCTTTGCCTTGTACAGGGTCACTATGATGCCACCTTTCCATTCGGCTGGTACTTTGCCTAATGCCCGCACTTTTAAGAACAGTTGATTCAGGCTGATGCTCACTGGTTCCAAGGCACCTTTTTGCAGCTCAGGTGGAACAGCACCAGGTCCAGCAACACACATCCACTCCATAACTTTTGGATGGCCTTTTGTACTTTCTCAAAATGATCATCAGTGTTCATCCCCGGATCTGCAGTAGTTTCCAGACAATTTCTGTGTCATCCGAAAGGGTTGCAAGGCCACATATGTGATCCTCCATGACCTGTGTGTATTTCATGGCTTCAGCAGGATCCTCAGACAGACGCTGGACATTGTACTTTTGATAGATGTCTGGCTTGCGAGGCAATGGACGATGAGTTAGAGCTGAGCACCAACTAGTCTATGGTCTGAATTTGCTGCTGAAGACCCAGTGAGATTTCACTATGGAATGATTTCTGACAATGATGTGGTCAAGTTCCTTCATGCACATCAACTGTTTGAAATCCAGGTCTAATGGTGGACATTAAGGCATTTGAATCAGGACCACATAACAGATAAGCCCTCGCTGGCATAAATGTCACAAGCAAGGTGTTGTAGTCATTTGGGGAACCCAAGCCAAAAGGGACCCAGCACAGCTTTGTACCCAGTTCAGTCACAGTCAAGCATGGCATTGAAATCTCCAAGCACTAGCAATGTGCCCTGTGGTGGAGCTGGCTGGATTTTTGCTGCTGGCAAATGAACATAAATTGTGTTCACAAATCAAAAGTTAAGAAATCTGCACTCATTGGGGCTTTTAAAAACTGGGAAATTTTACAATCTGCACAGGTTAAATACTTACTTACCATGTACTTTTAAATCATTACAAAATACACAATCATCTGTCAAAGTGAGAATATAAATTCCCGCATTCTAACAGTTATTTGACTGAGCTAATATTGAAACACTTAATAGCATTTAAACAAAAAAATGTTGAAATTTCTTTTTAAAAGTAGTACTCTGATCATGAGATTTAAATTATCATATTCATTAGAGATAGCCTGTGTTAAGAATGAAACTATAACATTATAGTGAACAAAATTGACACACAGAAATATATTTGCCTTAAAAAAAGATAGACACTAATATGATTTATTGGAGTACTGAAATGCTCCTCTTCTTGTGTTATTGTATTTTTCCCCACTAGAGCAAGTTAGTGCGTAACTTTCCACCCAGCTCCACAAATAACAAATATTTTGTGTGGATACATTAAATAGTAGATTTAAAATGTGATAGTATCACAACAGTTAGCAAACGGATCTGGCATGGTCGAATATGGCTTCATTTTCATTCTATACAAACGAAAACATGGGTGTTTATCTTTAAGCCTGTAGACCAAAGTATCTAATTGATCCCACTTGGGAGACAGGCTTTGAATAATGGGCCATTATATTTTGATGAGATACACAATTGCCTTGAACTTGCCAGGAGTTCAGGTGTGGGTATATCTGTACCACGGGCAGTTGCAGGAATGTCAGTTTCTGCACAGTCCTGCTCATGCATCTGCCCAGTGGAGCTTTGTAGAGACTAGCTCTATTTCACTTGAATAACTTGGCTATTTCTAAACAATAAGGTTCAAATTGTACTTTTCTTTAACACAACATTAACTCTCAAAGAGCTGGAAATTCAGTATTCTGTTTCTTGAGCTTAGATTCCAAATCAGTGACTGAGAACATTATATGAGCAGTAATCCCATTAAATATATCATCTTGCAAATATCTAAATCCAGTTAATTAACTTGTATTGCAAAAGAGCTCAAAGATATAATGTTCAGTGAACAACCATACATTTTAGGTCTCTATACTAAATGAAAATAAAAGTTAATTTCAGACTTCCCTTTTTATAAGAATTGGAATAAAACTGTTTAAAAAACCATCATCATCATCAATACAGTGGGTACTATGTACATATTAAATAGAAAAACAATCCAAACAATCATAAAAAATATTGAACTTCTTTTAATTCAACTCTTATCTTGTAAAGAGATTATTATGTATATTATAAACACCAAAATGCTTAAAACTGAGAACATTAATTTTCAGAAAAGAAGCTAAAAATGTGCATTACATGAGTTACAAACTTAGCCCAAAAAAGGGCTGGACAGGTGTTTTTTTGTTTTTGTTTTTACTGAGATTTGCAGTCCATGAAAAATGCAGCAATACAATCCTCGTATTTACTGTTGTTTACTTCAAGAGTTCCATTGTGGAACTCAGTTTACTAAAGGTTAAATGATGAGAACAGGACTCGGTTGGAAAAATGTCAAAGATATTTGCAGCCTTAAGTGATGAGGAGGAAAAAAAAATTCAGAGTTTTAAGGGTTATGAACCATGCTGTTTTCCTCTCATTGATCATCTTTAACTATGCCAGCAGACACCCTTCTCCAGCCTGCACCATGCTCTACATAAAGTTCAAAGTCACCATTTCCTATGGAGTCACTTCATTTACAAACAAAGACCAGCTATGACTTTCTCCTTAGGCTACTCACTCCAACCCTAGACCTTCACCGCCCTTACATTCAGAGGGGTAATGAGTCATCTGCCTCAGTAATTCAGCAGAAGCCACCTAAATTCTTTTCCAGAAGGATCAACACCTGCTAACAGGTCGGGTTGTGTGGAGGTCCAGGAAAATACTTCCAGTCTGTTACTGAACCATAATTTGAACCAGTATTCCCAGGATGGTATATGAGGGTATGAATACCCAGACCTGAAGAAGAGCTCTGTGTAAGCTCAAAAGCTTGTCTTTTTCATCAACAGAAGTTGGTCCAATAAAAGGAATTACCTCACCTGTCTTGTCTCTCCATATGAATATAATATTTTAAAGACTGCACATACTTGTTCTCTGGGCTTTTCAAAGGAACCTATACTAGTGTGAAAAATGTAGTACATTAAAGTATTTAAGAAGTATTTAAAAAATAACTTCCTTTACAACCCCCAAAAGTTTTTACTCTTAACAAACATTCTGGATTTCTTAAAGTACTGATTGATATAACAATAAGCGGCTTTGCTTGAGTGCTTCACCCCCCAGGCCTTTGTGAAGATAGCTTCATATTTTCAAAATCTCAGTTCAGCAATAAATATTCCCCAGATTTGTGCAGTGGAGGCCTGCGGGTCGTGGATCTTGGCTCAGGCTGCCTGGCTTGTTCAGAAAGATATTATTCCATTTGCCAACCGCTCTGATTATTTTCTGGCTGTACCATATGTAGGATTATATAGTATAATACCCTTTATAAAGGCAAAAATAGTTATTTTGATTGCCAACAGGGCCTGATTCTTTTTGCACTTACATGACAGAAAATCAGGAATACAGCCGTGTAAGAAAGAACAAACTTAGGGCCCACTGGCTCTACAGACCTGTAAAGTCAGTTGGAATTTTGTTACTCTCTTCACCAGCAGAAGGAGCTTTCCCAAGGCCATGCAAAAATCAGATTTTTTGGCTCTTTCATAGGTTTGTGTGGTTTTGCATGTTGTGGGAATGCATGATATTTCATAGACGGTCATTTTTGTACAGACAGGGCCAGATTACTTTCTAAATTAAACCAGTTTCAAATCACTATCATTCCACTGACTTCTATGGAGCTACTCCTGAGTTAGGATCTGATCCTGCACTCACTGAAGTCAGAAGCAAATCTCCCATTGACTCCAGTAGTGTGGCATCAGGTGCACAATTAAAACAAATGTTGAGTAAAATTCTACTCTTGGTTACAGCCGTGTATACGATATACAGGGGATATATTTTTCCATTGGAAAATGACAGAGGGGGTGGCCAGGCCAAATTTGAGTGAGTGGCATTGTGAGGGTCACAAAACCGCCTGGAGTGGAGAGCTGAGCTCTGCCCTGCGGGATGGGACCTGCCACTGCTAGGTGAGGGTGAGTCACATGCACTTTCCAGCCCCATGTGAAAAGGCACCACACATACGTGCCATCAGGAGTGGGGCAGTCACCATCATCAGCTCTGCCACTGACACCAACCTATTTGGATATTGATATTCTAGTGACTCTAATCCATTTGCCTAGCACTTCACAGACAGCAGTCAATATGGGGAGCATAAGAAGCACAAGTCAGACCTGTAGAATCTACATAGAGCTGCTGACATGGGCCTAGTGGGCTGCATATGAGCATGCAGATATGGGCTGTATCAGAGGAGTAGTCAATCGGCAGTGTCACATGTCCCTGTCAATAGGCAGTGTCACATGTCTAAAAATAAATCAGACTAAATCTAAAACTGCAGGAAATGTAGAAGAAAATACATTGATCGGATTGGAGGGTTCAAGGAAACTGTGTTCAAATCCAGATTAGTTTTTGGGTATGGTTCCAGGCCAAACCAGGGCTGCATGGTTTAAAATCCAGTAACTTTTTAGCACTAGGTGGCTAAAGTTTCATGAATCATAGATTCACAGAATCAGAGAATATTGGGGTTGGAAGAGACCTCAGGAGGTCATCTAGTCCAATCCCCTGCTCAAAGAAGGACCAACACCAACTAAATCATCCCAGGCAGGGCTTTGTCAAGCCGGGCCTTAAAAACCTCTAAGGAAGGAGATTCCACCACCTCCCTAGGTAACCCATTCCAGTGCTTCACCACCCTCCTAGTGAAATAGTGTTTCCTAATATCCAACCTAGACCTCCCCCACTGCAACCTGAGACCATTGCTTCTTGTTCTGTCATCTCCCACCACTGAGAACAGTCTAGATCCATCCTCTTTGGAACCCCCCTTCAGGTAGTTGAAGGCTGCTATCAAATCCCCCCTCACTCTTCTCTTCTGCAGACTAAACAAGCCCGGTTCCCTCAGCCTCTTCTCATAAGTCATGTGTTCCAGTCCCCTAATCATTTTCGTTGCCCTCCGCTGGACTCTCTCCAGTTTATCCACATCCTTTCTGTAATAGGGGGCCCAAAACTGAACACAGTGCTCCGGGTGTGGCCTCACCAGTATTGAATAGAGGGGAATAATCACTTCCCTCAATCTGCTGGCAATGCTCCCACTAATGCAGCCCAATATGCCGTTAGCCTTCTTGGCAATAAGGGCACACTGTTGATTCATATTTAGCTTCTCATCCACTGTAATCCCCAGGTCCTTTTCTGCAGAACTGCTGCTTAGCCAGTCGGTCCCCAGTCTGTAGCAGTGCATGGGATTCATGAAAGCAGGTGATATTGCATAAATTTGAACTGCATCTGAACCTGGTCCAGAATACAAGCTTTCTACAGTTCGGGATTTGACCTGGCATCAAAAATTCACAAATTCAAATCCAAGTCCTTAAACCTACAAATACAAGAAGCTTAGATTTTAATGTTTATTCTGTGGCCCTCTGTAGTTTAAAAGACAAAATAAAACATATAAAAAACATTTTGTTCATAGACAAAACAGTTGCTCCTTGTTTTGAAAAAGCAATATCCACTAAGCAATGCCCTGGACTGTAGCTTAAGGTGTTACCAGCATATTCGACTGTGTCTTTCGGTCAACAGCTCACTATTATGAATGTCAACTCAAACTAACCAGCCAGCATGAAGAGGCTCCTAAGTTACAAGCAGATCAATTCTAAAGGCTATAAAATGTGTATTAGTTCCCCTTCAATTACATTGTGAACAAGAAATATCATTACTCTGACACACTGGATCTCTTTTGGTCACAAAGGAGGTTGTCATACATTTTTCACTTACAAATTGTTTTGCCAATAATTTTTAAACACCTTTGACTGGTCTGAGACCTGTGAAAATATAATGAAAGAAGAGGAGGAAAATAGTATGAATTGACTACGAAATATTACAAAAATTAAAATAAGCTGCAGTCTTTTAGTTGGCATGAATATTTATATTTATTTTCATCTAAAGGGTTAAGTGCCTCAAGACATTTTTCATGGCTTCAACCCTTTTTGGATCATGTTGTTGAAGAAAGCAGGGCTTCACGCACCATAGCAAACTGCAGCAGTATCCTAATGACAGTATAATTAGAAGTATCATTGTGGTAATGATCCTTTTCATCTGGAGAAAAGGCTTAAACAGAAAAGGTCTCTTATTCAGCTAGGTTTCACCTGCCCGTTCTTCTACCTCTGCAGTGTTTCATTCCGTAGGTCAGTATCATAAGTTAATACTGGGTGTTTGACAAGGCCTCGGACTTTTGTGCTCATCAAACTAATTAAAGAGAAACACATCCAAATTCTAGTGAATTATTTTACTTTTTAAAAATGCTGCCCATTCATCTTGTTTCAAGGTTTACCTGGCTCAGTGGGTTTGATTAATGAAAAGGACAATGGGGCTCTTGTCAGCACAACCTACAATCACTTGGTTCAGGGTCAGCGGGCTGAGCGAGAGGCATCCATGTCTAAATTTAGTCTCTCTTTTTCTACTTGAAAATCCAAAGGATTGAAAAGTTTCTGATTTTATCAGCCTGGCTAAGACCTGAAAGAAAAGACAAGCACTGTCTTGATCTGCAAACTTTATTCAACTTGTATTGGTTTGTTTAACTTAAATACCACACAGCAGAACTTCGCTGTTTGTCATAGACATTGATAAGTAGGACGGTTTTAGTTAGGCTAATACCAAAAACGGCTAATACCAAAAACAGCTTTTAAGTATTTTAAAAATAGGCTCTGTGCTTTGAATAAGCTCATGAAAATAGATTCCTGTTAATGGTTATAGGGGGAAACACACCAGTCGGCTTCACAGTAACACAGATTTTTACATAAAATATACAAAACAAGAAAAGCAATTCTTATAAGCACATGTGTGATTAATATTAAATGACAGAGGATTTATAAAATAATCACCAAGGTTCCAATTCTGCAAACACTTATGCATGTACTTTACAATCATGAAACTGCTCACAGTAGTAAAGATAGGCATATGTGTAAATTTTTTCAAGAGTGGGGCCTAATTAATAACAAATCTTCAATTGTGATTTTGCCACAGCTGCAAGCAAGGGGCAGCCCCTATTTATACAGCCCCAGAAGCAGACTAGGAACCAGATTGTGACTCAGTCACAATGTGATTCGTGGTTCCCCCTTGCTTTGGGCAGAGGGAACTAATCCGTACCAGATTTCTATTTAGCCCAGATTACTTCCCCTGCTGTTCTGACTCAGTTGTGGTGCTTTGGGGAGGGCAGAGTCTCGACTTCACCCATTCCTTATCTACTGTTCACCACTCCCTACTCATATGCATGGGAGCATGAATAGTGGCCCCACAGAAGCTACCAGCCATGGTACAGTATGAGCCCAAAATGTAAGAGAGTACCTTAATTCCCTTTGCCTCCCATGCAGGTGCCTAGTAGGGATCTCATTCTGGCCCTAAGTGGTTAATACATTTAATATTGAACATCCAAATACCCAAAGATCTCTGGTTGCTCTTATACAATCAACAACATTGATAAGGGTCACATTTAATATTAAAGAAACATTCAGAAACAGTTTATAAATTATTAATAATTAGTTAATAGATATTTTTAAACAGTTAATTAATCGTTAGAGTGTCCAACAGCTTGCTTATAGCCAAGGTTTATAATAATCAGTTATAAATGCCTTCTTATTGATGTGCTTATAACCATCTAACACAAACTACTCATGTCTGTAACATGCTTATGATAATTTATTAACCTTTTATAAAGAATTTATAAATGTACCTTAAAATAAAGTATGACCATGATAATCTATATAACATATAATAATCCAGTTAGAAAAGGGTTTAGAACAAATTGATAACCTAAACAGTCAAAAGTCATAGGGACGAGATGGTATTCACCCAAGAGTTCTGAAGGAACTCAAATATGAAATTGCAGAACTACTAACTGTAGTATATAACCTATCGCTTAAATCAGCATCTGTGCCAGATGACTGAAGGATAGCTAATGTAAAGCCGATTTTTAAAAAGGGCTCCAGACGAGATCCCAGCAATTACAGGCTGGTAAGCTTAACTTCAGTACTGGGCAAATGGGTAGAAACTATAGTAAAGGACAGAATTATCAGACACATAGATAAACAGGATTTTGCGGGGCGAGTCAACATGTAGGGTTGCCAACTGTCTAATGGCACAAACTCAAACATCCTTGCCCCGCCCCCTGCCCTGCCCCTTCCCTGAGGCCACACCCCTTCCCTGCCCCTTCTTCAAGGCCCTGCCCCCACTCACTCCATCCCCTCCTCCCTCCATCACTCGTTCTTTCCCACCCTCACTCACTTTTCCCAGGCTGGGACCGAGAGGTTTGGAGTGTGGGAAGGGGCTCCGGGCTGAGCCTGGGGCAGCGGATTGGGGTGCAGGAGGGAGTGTGAGGTGCAGGGTCTGGGAGGGAGTTTGGGTGCAGGAGGGGGCTCAGGGCTGGGGCAAGGAGTTGAGGTGCAGGAGGGGGGTCAGGGTGTGGGATCTGGGAGGGAGTATGGGTGCAGGAGGGGGCTTAAGGCTGGAGCAGGGGAATGGGGTGTGGGGGAGGAGAGGAGTGTGGGCTCCGGCCGGGCAGCACCTACTTCAGTTCCCAGCCAATGGTAGCTGTGAAGTCGATGCTCAGGGTGGGGGCAGTGCGCTGGGACCCCCTGGCCTCCCCTGCGCCTAGGAGCCAGAGGGACAGGATAGTCGCTTCTGGGAGCTGCGCAGAGCCAAGGCAGGTAGGGAGCCTGCCTGAGCCCCACTGCGCTGCTGACCGGACCTTTAGTGCCCTATTAAAATCTCCCGGATTGCTTTCAGTAGCCACCTGGAGATCAATTCCGGGAGACTCACAGCCAACTCAGGAGGGTTGGCAACCCTATCAACATGGCTTCTAGAAAGGGAAGCCGTGACTCCCCAGACTATTAGAATTCTTTGAGGGAGTCAACTAGCATGTGGATAAGGGTAATCCGGTTGATATAGTGTACTTGGATCTTCAGAAAGCCTTTGACAAGGCCCTGCACCAAAGGCTTCTAAGGAAATTAAATTGCCAGGGGAGAACAGGGAAGGTCCTTTTATGGACCAATAACTGGTTGAAAGATAGGAAACAAAGGGTAGGAATAAATGGTCAGTTCAACTAAAGATTTATTAACTAAGAAAAGAAATGAATGTTATTTACAAGGTTAAAGCAGGTAAACATACACACAGAAATGAGTCACCATCATAGGTTTCAAAAGATGATAGAAGTAGAGTTGTCAAGCAATTAAAAATATTAAGCGTGGGATTTATCACACTGTTAAACAATAATAGAATACCATTTATTTAAATATTATGGATGTTTTCTACATTTTCAAATATACTGATTTCAGTTACAACACAGAATATAAAGTGTACAGTGCTTACTTTATATTTATTTTTATTACAAATATTTGCTCTGTAAAAAAGAAAAAAGAAATAATATTTTTCAATTCACCTAATGCAAGTACTGTAGTGAAATTTCTTTATCATGAAAGTTGAACTTACAAATGTAGAATTATATACAAAAAATAACTGCACTCAAAAACAAAACAACGTAAAACTTTAGAGCCTACAACTCCACTCCGTCCTACTTCTTGTTCAGACAATTGCTCAGATAAACAAGTTTGTTTACATTTACAGGAGATAATACTACCCTCTTCTTGTTTACAATGTCACCTGAAAGTGAGAACAGGTATTCGCATGACACACTTGTAGTCAGCGTTGCAAGATATTTATGTGCCAGGTGCAGTAAAGATTCATATGTCTCTTCATGCTTTGCCTACCATTCCAGAATACCTGCTTCCATGCTGATGAAGAGTTCTGTTTGATAACAAGCCAAGCAGTGTGGACCGATGAATGTTCATTTTCATTATCTGCGTCAGATGCCACCAGCAGAAGGTTGATTTTCTTTTTTGGTGGTTTGGGTTCTGTAGTTTCCACATCAGAGTGTTGCTCTTTTAAGAATTCTGAAAACATGCTCCACAACTCATCCCTCTCAGATTCTTGATCCTTGGGTCAAGTTCTGTAGCTATCTTTAGAAATCTCACATTAATACCTTCTTTGCATTTTGTCAAATCTGCAATGAAAGTGTTCTTAAATCAAACATGTGCTGGGTTGTCATCCGAGACTGCCATGACCCGAAATATATGGCAGAATGCAGGTAAAACACAGCAGGAGACATACAGTTCTACTCCAAGGAGTTCAGTCACAAATTTAATTAATGTATTATTTTTTAACAAGTGTCATTGGCATGGAAGCATGTCCTCTGGAATGGTGGCCAAATCATGAGAGCGCATATGAATGTGTAGCATATCTGGCACGTAAATACCTAGCAATGCTGGCTGCAACAGTGCCATGCGAACAACTGTTTTCATTTTCAGGTGACATTGTAAATAAGATGCAGGCAGCAGTATCTCCCGTAAATGTAAACAAATTTGTTTTTCTTAGTGATTGGCTGAACAAGAAGTAGGACTGAGTGGACTTGTAGGCTCTAAAGTTTTACATTGTTTTGTTTTTGAGTGCAGTTATGTAACAAAAAGTCTCCATTTGTAAGTTGCACTTTCATGATAGAGAGTGCACTACAGTTCTTATATGAGGTGAATTGAAAAATATTATTTCTTTAGTTTATCATTTTTATAGTGCAAATATTTGTAATACAAAATAATAATATAAAGTAAGCACTACACACTTTGTATTCTGTGTTGTAAATTGAAATCAAATATTTGAAAATGTAGAAAAACATCCAAAATATTTAATAAATTTCAATTGGTATTCTATTGTTTAACAGTGCAATTAAAACTGCGATTAATTGTGATTAATTTTTTAAATTAATTTTTTTGAGTTAACTGTGATTAATCGACAGCCCTAGATAGAAGCTGTTGTAATATGCAAGCTCCTAATGTCCTCCGGGCTAACCCAAGTTAAGCAGTTTGGGGATCTCTTACTTATGCTTAGAAATATTATTCTCTCCAAATTCCAAGCAGTGTAGTGATACAGTTTCTCCTGGTCAGGGATTTTTATTCCCTTTCCCCAGAGTTCAAACTGTGATGGGAGGAGGGTTTGTTCACATCCCCTCTTCATGGATGTAGGGGTTGCAATCAACAAAGTCTGCCTACCAAAGATGTTCCACAATGGCTTCTGGTGTTTATAGGCTTCCTTCTGTTAGGCAGGAGATGACACCTCTTGTGGTAAACTAGCATTTCACATTTCATACAGCTCCTGGAGTTTTTAATGAATCTGTAAACTTGGGCAGGGAGAGTCGTACCCTATGACTGGAGAATTGCTAATATAGTTCCTATTTTTAAGACAAGGAAAAAGTGATCCAGGAAACTACAGGACTGCTAGTTTGACCTGAATTGTACGCAAGATCCTGGAACAAATTTTGAAAGAGAAGGTAGTTAAGAACAGAGGTGAACAGTATTTGGGATAAAATACAACATAGTTTTATAAAAGGTAGATTGTGCCAGAACAACCTGATCTTCTTTGAGAAGATAACTGATTTTTTAGAAAAAGAAAATGAAGTAGATCTAATCTACCTGGATTTCAGTAAGGCATTTGATACAGTTTCACATGTGAAATTATTAGTTACATTGGAGAAGATGGGGATTAATATGAGAACTGAAAGGTGGATAAGGAACTGGTTAAAGGGGAGACTACAACAGATCAGACTGAAAGGTGAGGTTGCTAGTGGAGTTCCTAGGGATCAGTTTGGGGACCAATCTTATTTAACATTTTTATTACTGACCTTGGCACAAAAAGTGAGAATGCGCTAATAAAATTTGCAGTTGACACAAAGTTGGGAGGTATTGCCAATATGGAGGAGGACCAGATTATAATACAAAATGATCTGGATTACTTTGTAAACTGGAATAACAGAAATGGGATGAAATTTAATAGTGGAAAGTCACACACTTAGGGACTAACAAACAAGAATTTTTGCTATAAACTGGGGACTTATTTGTTGGAAGCGACAGAGGAGGCGAAAGATCTGAGTGTATTGATGTTGATCACAGGATGATTATCAGCCCCCAATGTGATGCAGCTGTGAAAAAGGCTAACACAGTCTTAAAATGCATCTGGCGAGGTATTTCTAGTAGAGAGAGGGAAGTGTTAGTACCATTATACAAGGCACTGGTAAAACCTCATCTGGCTTGAAATTAGGTGAAGATTTATAACCGTCAGAGGAGTAAAGTTCTGGAATAGCCTTTGAAGGGAAGCAGTGGGGGCAAAAAACATAACCGGCTTCAAGACTGCGCTTGATAAGTAGTTTATGGAGGGGATGGTATGATGGGACTGTGTACAATGGCATGTGGTCCATCAGTGACTGCTAGTAGCAAAAATCCCTAATGGCCGGAGACGGGACACTAGATGGGGAGGGCTCTGAGTTACTACAGAGAATTCTTTCCTAGGTATCTGCCTGGAAGATCTTGCCCACATGCTCAGGGTCTAACTGATCACCATATTTGGGGTCAGGAAGGAATTTTCCCCCAGGTCAGATTGTCAGGTTTTTCATCTTCCTCTGAAGCATGGGACGTGGGTCATTTTCAGGTGTAAATGGTGAATTCTCTGTAACTTGAAGTCTTTAAACCATGATTTGAGGACTTCAGTAACTCAGCCAGAGGTTAGGGGTCTATTACAGGAGTGGATGGGTAAGGGTGTGGCCTGTAATGTGCATAAGGTTAGACTAGATGGACCCGATGGTCCCTTCTGATTTTAATGTCTATGAGTCTAACACACAGGTGAGTCAGACGGGTTTCCAGCTATTCATTTGTCAGTGTTCAGTGAGGCTGAGGGACCTTGGCATATACTGGCACCTGGTCTGCCAGAGTCACAGTTGGGAAGTATTATTTATAGGTGGAAAACTTGGGCCAAGGTCACAGAGCCAGCCTAGCAACAGGAACATCGACCCCTTTCCACTGTTTTACTGCTGAGGCCAGGTTAAAGTTTGGCTCCTGATTACTTCCAGGGATAAAAAACAGAATCAAAAATTCTGTCTCTGGATGAAGATCTGGATGGTCAGACAAAGTTGGGTCAGCCCTGCTCGACTGAATTTCAATGGTGGCATTTGTTGCTTGTGAGGTTCTTCAGGGTCTGAGTCACTATGCAAAATATATATTGTAACTTACACCTTTACAAAATTCCTAACATATTGGTCAATCTTTTCTTTTCTTTCTTTTTTTTTTAAATGTGAAAGAGGAAAAGGAGGCATTCTCCAAGACCATTGAAAAACTATGATGGTATTGAAGGTTCACATATGGAAACAAATTAAATATACACAAGGCTTTGGAAATATTTTATCCCAATGAACAGGCCATGCTATTCTTGATAAGTTTCATCTCTGAAACAGATTCTTGTTACTATTTAATATTATTTTAAATGTGATGTACCCTTAATAAGCACCAACTTATATAACCGTCCATATTGATCTGCTCATGTCAAAATATCAGCTTTGCTGCACAGCATTTAAGCTAATTATTTTAACTAGGGTAATAATGACATTCCCTCTATTATTGCCCTTCAGTGCAAGCCTCCAGAGAGTACAGAATCTAGCTAACAGTGCCAAATGCTAAACCCTCCATTTTATCCTTTTGAATTAGAGAACAAATACTGCAGAGGAGTGTGTCCTTAATTATTCACATTTTACTCTGTTCATGCTGTAAACAGGTACCCAAGGATGAACTAACGAAACGAAACAAAACAAACAATATCATGGTGCAGTTGCAGGTTCTCCATAACAGTTTTGTTTAGCTCTTGCAACTGTACCATGTTTCTCTAAACAACCTATATGTTCAGTCAGACTCCTCAAAAGCATTATTTGAGTTTTAAAACCCTCCTTCATCAGTGAGGCATTACTTATTCTTTTACAGAAAAATAGGAATTTCTTTCAGTAATAATTTAACTTGCTATTAGAAAAATATCCTAATTATGAATTCAGAATGACAGATTTTGAGATTCAGTTTTCAAAGATGATGTGACTTGTGGGGAATTGGTGGTAAGCCATACACCCTCTTCAGAAACCTGCAATTACTTCTCTGCATAAAGACATCAATGTCATGTTTCAAAAAATAATGGCTAATTATATGACTACCAAATAGAACTAGCGTTATTAATTACCTCACTGTGAACACACAGTTTATTGACAGCTTTGAAGGCCATTCATCCAATTAAGTATAATAACTAAAGCTTCAGTTAGTCCATCTGTATAACTTTATAGGCCAAGAACACTGTGGGTATCATTCTGATCTCATTTACAATCCATGTAAACTGAGAGTAATATCAATGACACTGGTGGAGTTACCTGAGATTTACATCAGTGGAACTAAAGTCAGAATCTGGCATGTAACCATGATATGGAAAACACTGTAAATTGACACCTTTAATACCTTGAGGTCTTTTTGTTATGCAATACGACAGTCTGTCATCTCTTGTGATTGTGATTAAGCATTTTGCTTCCATTATCATCAACTTTTGTTTCCATTCTGTCATCCATGCCTGCATAAATTTCAGTTACAGACAGTTTAGTTGTAGAGTCCTCTCAAATTTGTTACCCTGCATTCTTAGTTAACAATACAATTTTCTCCCAGATACAACATTAATTCTGAAAATCATCTGGTTTTATTGAATCTTATCTCAATTTCAGGGATCTGATTCCAATGAAAATGTGGAGTAACTGCACTGAACCAGTGGAATTATTTTGGATTTTCCTCCATGTAAATGAGATTGGAACCCAGTTCCAAATCTTATTCTATGTATCCGTTGAGGCATTTATACTGTATTCATCAGCATGCTGTTTTGCTGATCAATTATTTTAACTGGTGGCAGGAAAATCTTATTGAGCAGTACATAACTCAGCTAACATGTCTCCAAGATAACACTGTGGCTGTTAACATTATGACCATTGATTCTATAGTCATGGGGTTTTTTTGCTTGAACAACAACAGATCGCTGGTGACTTGTGGTTACAGTTTTCAAGTTTCAGAACAATTCAAGTTGTTCAGAATAACATTTGTTCAGAACAACAACAAACTACATTGATACAATAAGGTTACAAAATTTGTAAGTATTCAGTATAACATCATAGACTTCACTAAAGGTTTAGAGCGTGCCAGCCGCAGCAATAAACTTTTTAGATCTATCTACAACCTGAGTCTTAATCACACTCAGAAATCCAGTATTCATACTCACATGAAATCTGGAAACCCCTGTCTGTTAAATGGAAAGTGACATTCTGGCTAAATGACAAGTGATCACAAGTGCTTTGTTTCAATACAGTACTGAAAACTAAGAGACTCACAACCTTGTAACATCTGACTTTGCAGAATCACTTACTGCAGCCAACATGTCTCTAGAGAGTTTAATCAATCCTGTTATATGTAAATGTATGAAGTGTTCTCAAGCGGTAGGTCTTGATACTGGGCAAACAGGTTGCAACAACAATACTTATCAAAGGTGTTTACAATGTGCAGCAGTCACTTTACCTGTTTATGCAGTGCCATTCTGTCTACAATGTAATGGATTTAAATACGGACAATAAATATAGATCTGTGGTTCAGTTTCATGGCTCAGCTAATCAGCACTTTTTTTTTTTTTTTGGGGGGGGGGGGGGGGGCAGAAAACATGTTTCTAGAATCCGTCTCTTACATAAGAGAGGCTCTGAATAGGCTGAGCAAATCGACAGTAGTTTTAAGCCTGCTAAGAATTGCTAAGAATGTGGGTTAACAAAATTCCCCACTACCTTTTATCAGTGGCCTAGTTCATTATTAACTGCTTGAGCTTATTTAGCGGGGACTTTTAAGACGCTGCAGTATCTGATATTATGATAGATAATGTTTCCTACATGGCAAGTATGAATAAGCACCCCAAAAGATCTGTTACTTTGCTTGTCCCAAGCATTCTTATTGAGTGACATTGAATATTTATACTTTCCAAAGGTAAACAAGTGTTTGGCTTTCAGGAACATGATGTTTAAGCATAGTCCAAATAAAAAGTTCACATATATTGAGCATCTAGCCCCAAAAAGTGAAAGATACAGTCAATTCTTCTTTGCCCCGAGCCATTTATCACAGTTACGTATATATGGTTCAGAGCCGTTCAGTATCACAGAGTATATTCTGAAAAAAGGCATTTCTTAGCAATGATGTAAGTCACAAAATTTTGATCCAGATTCAGACTGAAACTTCTCCAAACTTCTGGAGTGTTGGGATTCAAGTTTTTGGTTTGGGACCATCCACAGAATTTACTGAAGCAGAAATGGATACATCCCCTGACATCTTCTCAGAATTCTTCTGAGTCTGATTAAGAAACAGGATTGTCAGATGGCATCACTTTCATTGTGTCACACACTGTGCTGTTAATGAAATGATGATGATTGTGGAATTTTAAATCATGGCTATATCCTGTCACCTTGCATGGGGCTGTGTAATGGATCTTGTGCACAGAGCCCAGACAAAGCAAGCAGGAAACTTGGTATTGTAGTTTCTTGAAATCAAAAGCATCAAAAAAAAAAAAAAATCAAAAGCTGTAGCTCATGAAAGCTTATGCTCAAATAAATTGGTTAGTCTCTAAGGTGCCACAAGTACTCCTTTTCTTTTTGTGAATACAGACTAACACGGCTGTTACTCTGAATTCTTTCAATTTGTGATCATTTAACGTAGTTTGAATCATAGAATATCAGGGTTGGAAGGGACCTCAGGAGGTCTTCTAGTTCAACCCCCCTCTGCTCAAAGCAGGACCTAATCCCCAACTAAATCATCCCAGCCAGGGCTTTGTCAAGCCTGACCTTAAAAATCTCTAAGGATGGATACTTTATGCCTCCGATGAAGTGAGCTGTAGCTCACGAAAGCTTATGCTCAAATAAATTGGTTAGTCTCTAAGGTGCCACAAGTACTCCTTTTCTTTTTGCAAATTGAAAGAAACAACTTCTGTGCATTCTATGAAAGATCAAAGATAAGAATGTCACAGTGTCTTGGTGCAGGTAAGATAAGCAACATCAACTTTTTGATCTTCAGGTTGTTGCAAAGCAGTAACTATCCATAATGAGGCAAACGTTCAAAAAACGTCACTAAGTCATCAAAGATGTTACAGTTGCAAGCTGCATGCCATTTATGTTGATTTCTAAAAAGAATCAAACATTTTTCAATTTGAATCTTTCATGAATTCTTCTCAAATATACTAATAAAATAACCCTTTTCTTAAATTAAATGAAAGAATTTATTTTGCGCATCATGATGATAAGATTGGCATGAACAGCAAATTACCAGTGAAAACAAATCAACAAATTAAGTAACAAGTTTCGTAATTTTAACCTTATATCTGCACATTAAGGTCCAACCCTGCAAACATTGAAGTCAATGGGATTACTCACATGTTTAAAGACATTGCACAGGTACAACTATTTGCTGGATTAGGGACAGAGTAAGGGCTTATTTCTAAGTATAATCTTACTTAGGAAGCAGCGGGAAAATAAGGCCTTGGTATTGCAAACACTTACACAGGTCTTAACTTTACTTTCATGAGTAGTCCCACTGATTTCATGGATGATTCTAGTGTTTCCAAAATCAGGGCCTAAAGTTACATGTAAGATATTAATATATTTTTAACTAAAAGTATTTTTAAATTATTGAACACATTAGAATCTATACTTAGAAAAAGAATGCACTCCACAACAGAAAAAGGGGAAAAAAAAGAAAAAACTAATATAGTTACTCTGAGATGCTATCCTAAGTTACCCTAAGCTTGATAAGTTTATGGAATGGATGATATGATGGGATAGCCTAATTTTGGCAATTAATTGATCTTCAACTATTAGCAGTAGATATGTCCAATGGCCTGTGATGGGATGTTAGATGGGGTGGGATCTGAGTTACTACAGAGAATTCTTTCCTGGGTGTCTGGCTGGTGAGTCTAGCGCACATGCTCAGGGTTTAGCTGATCGCCATATTTGGGGTCGGGAAGGAATTTTCCTCCAGGGCAGATTGGCAGAGGCCCTGGGGGTTTTTCGCCTTCCTCTACAGCGTGGGGCACGGGTCACTTGCTGGAGGATTCTCTGCACCTCAAAGTCTTTAAGCCATGATTTGAGGACTCTAATAGCTCTGACATAGATTAGAGCAGGGGTGGGCAAACTATGGCCCGTGGGCCACATCCAGCCTGCGGGACCGTCCTACCTAGCCCCTGAGCTCCCGGCCGGGGAGGCGAGCCCCCGGCCCCTCCCTGCTGTCCCTCTCCCCCCACCCCCCCGCAGTCCACCCCCCGCAGCCACACTGCCGCGCAGGCAGCATGGCTTGCGCCTGCCCACCTCCCAGGCTTTCAAATAAGCCTGTCCTGCCGCTCTGAGTGGCCTGGTAAGGGTAAGGGTATGGAGGGAGGGCAGGAGGTCCTGGGGGGCAGTCAGGGGACAGGGGGTGGTTGGATGGGGCGGAGGTTCAGGGAGGGGGTTGAATAGGTGGTGGGGTTGGATGGGGGAGCAGTTAGGGATGGGGGCCCTGGGGGGCAGTCAGGAGACAGGGAACAGGGGCGGTTGGATAAGCATGGGAGTCCCGGGGGGGCCTGTCAGGGGGTGGGGGTGTGAATAGAGGTCGGGGCAGTCAGGGGACAGGGAGTAGGGGGGGTTGGACAGGGTGTGGGGTCCCAGGGGGGCGGTTAGAGGCCGGGGGGTCCCTGGAGGGGGTGGTCAGGGGACAAGGAGTGGGGGAATTGGATGGGTCGGGGGTTCTGAGGGGGGAAGTCAGGGGGCGGGAAGGAGGAAGGGGCGGTTAGGGGGCAGGGCCAGGCTGTTTGGGGAGGCACAGCCTTCCCTACCTGGCCCTCCAAACCGTTTCGCAACCCTGATGTGGCCCTCGGGCCAAAAAGTTTGCCCACCCCGGGTTAGAGGTTTGTTACAGGAGTGGGTGGGTGATATTCTGTGGCCTGTGTTGTGCAGGTCAGACTAGACAATCATAATAGTCCCTTCTGACCTTAAAGTCTGTGATTCTATGCTACTTTCTAAAGGCCACGATAAAAGATAGTGATATTATGTGGGCTTACAATATCTCCAACAAAGTCATGTGGTCACCAAAACACGCAAGCAGCAAACAGAGCAAACAATAATATTGCAAAGTTGACAGGAAATATTGGGTTTTTTATTGTACTGTGATTGAAAAAGTAGGATTACTTGATAACACAAACATTGCTTTTAGAAAAAAATATTGTGAAATAGATAAATGAGGTTTAACATTTTTCATCATTACTGTGCACTGTGTTAAATCAAACTAGACATAAGGCTCTTGAGGTAGGAATTGTATCTTCAGATACGCTTGCACAGCACATTACACAAAGAGACCCAGATCACGACTGGGGCCTCTGGGCAGTAGTACAATACAAATATCACCACCACAAAAGTATTGAGAAACCTGTTTTACATACTCACACGAGGAAATAAGGAAACAAACTATGATACTCACACAAGGAAATAAGGAAACAGATCAACAGAGCCAGACGTGTACCCAGAAGCCTCCTGCTGCAAGACAAGCCCAAGAAAGAAACCAACAGAACTCCACTGTCCATACAGTCCTCAGCTAAAACCTCTCCAACGCACGATCAGTGATCTCCAACCCATCCTGGACAACAATCCCTCACTTTCACAGGCCTTGGGAGGCAGGCCAGTCCTCGCCCATAGACAACCCGCCAACCTGAAGCATAGTCTCATCAGCAACTACACACCACACCATCGTAACTCTAACTCAGGAACCAATCCATGCAACAAACCTCGATGCCAACTCTGCCCACATATCTACACCAGTGACACCATCACAGGACCAAACCAGATCAGCCACACCATCACCAGTTCATTCACCTGCACATCCACCAATGTAATAAACGCCATCATGTGCCAGCAATGCCCCTGTGCTATGTACATTGGCCAAACTGGACAATTTTCCAGACCTGCCTCTGGAAATTTCCACTACATGCATCTGACGAAGTGGGTATTCACCCACGAAAGCTTATGCTCCAATACGTCTGTTAGTCTCTAAGGTGCCACAGGACTCTTTGCCACTATTTTACATTGGAACTTCTTTATTTCTGACTGCCTAATGATGCTAATGGTCTGTTAATCCTGCATAGTCATACATAACTTGTGATTTTGGCACTATTACAGAAAGATTAACAGGGGGTCTACAGCTACTACCCGAGATTTGATGTTCCATTCCCTTTTATATGGGTAGCCACTATACCTCAATCACACTAACTGGTCAAATGTCTCTGAAATCATGCTGCAGACAGCATTCTACTAAAATAGTATGGCTAAACTATGAATGAAAGAAGTACAAACAAAACAGTCAAAGATACTAATTTTGTATTCATCCCATGCATAGGGAAAGGGTTCAGTTTAGAGCTCTGGTCCTGATAAAATCTTTCACTGAAGTCAATGAGAGATTTTGTTGGGCCAAGAGCACTGAGCTGGGGCCTATCACATTAAAAGATAAAATCATATATAACTGATGTAAGTCAGGGAAAAAATGGTTAGGCGAAACATTTATCTTTTCAAAATCTTTCTTGAGGGCAGGGTTGAAAAAGGTCAGTGTGATTGAAGCACAGGGTCATTACTTGCCAGGGGAAATACAGGGTGTTAAGTGGCTGTTTAACCTGCCTTCACAGTGCAAACGTGTTGGTTCTCAATTTATATCATATTAACTTTTAATCTTTCTAAGTTCTGCAACTGAAAATGTACCAGTAAACTCAAAAGTCCAGTTAAAATTAGAGATGGATCCCAACTGCCACATTCTGATACATCCAGAGCCAGTTGTGAGTTTTCACCAAGGTTGGGAAGGGTCAGCTCCAGATGTTTATAGTTTAGATCCCCATGTCTAGTTAGAATGAGTTGGTCATAATTTGCTCTTACTTACACCAGTGGAAATTCAGAATAATGCCACTGAAGTTAGAGCTGCTTAGATTTACTCAAGAGTACTCTAATTTAGAGCAGAATTTGGTCCAATATACTTGTTCCTATATGCATTTATAAATGCTATAAAAATAAACTTCTGCTTAATAACCTTTAATTATTTTCTGTGGATGCTTCCTATGCAGGCGCTTCACTGTCTTCCACAGTTTAGCAACTGTAACACTTTGCTCTGATTTAAAGAATAAAAAATCTCACCTTTGGTTGTCGGGAGCTTCTATTTTTGGCATTGGCTGCACCCCTGGAATGCTGCAGAACATGAAAGGATGCTGTGCCTTATACCCATATATGGAAAATGACTCCCGGGGTGATGTGTTAAAGTCTGAGAAGAGCATACTCCAGTAGAAAGGCACATGAGGAAGGGGTCAAAGAATCTGACAGAATGCACCACTCTAACAGAAGGCCTTAAAGGCAAACATACTGCATGCCAGTTCATGTCTATCAAAATGGTCAGAACAGGCCTTTTCAGATTAGACATCATAAGATTCTCAACATGTTGCCAAGCAGAAATGTTGACACGTTGATGTGCATTTGAACACAGATGAACAGCATCATTACTCCTAAACTACTTGGGCACTTACTCTTGTATGACTCAGACAACCATGCCACTGGCTAATCAGATAGGGTAACAAAGATGACATGTTTAGCATTCTGTTTAATGTTATTTTTCTGATCCTTGTGTAAATCCACTCAAATTTAGGCAAGTTATAAGCCTTTGAAAAGATCTCAGTTTGCACATGCTCAATAGAGACTCGTTAGAGCTTCACAGCTCAATTCCTCAAAGACTCTATCTACATTCATCATGGTAAGGAGGACTTTCTCTGCAATTGCAGGTCTGGGGTGTTGTGAGTTGGGATGGGATGGGCTGTGACTGGGCACAGAACTGAGCAGGGAGATTCTCGCTCACTCTCCTATGTTCTCTACTAAGCATATGAGAACTGCAATTTTTCAAAGGCTTATAACTTGACCAAATTTGGGTAGATTTTCACATGGATCATAAAAGGCATAACTTTTACACAAATGCCACCCACCTGCAGATTTTCAAATCCCTGCTCAAAGCATGGATGTACCAGTGCTTCTCAAAGAACAGCTTGCTAGAATGTTTTAACATGAGCAAAACAATATATTTTTCTCCAGCATCATTTTCAGAAATGGTTTACCATTTGGGCTGAAATGTGTCAAAAGAATTTACCCAGAGGCAGACACCTTTCATGGAAAAAAATTAGCTGATTAAAGTTAAATGTTAAAGTTTGACAAAAAGTTATAAGCAACTGAAAACAGGGGCTTATAATGGGAAATGTTGGGAAATCTTAATAGGTTGTGTTACCAGCTCCACCTCTAATATATTACACAAGCACATGTAACCCACACACCTTCTGGGTGTAGTGTTCTGTCCCATCTAGTGGCACCGAGACAACTCAGAGAGAGAGAGAAAATGAGTTTGCTCTACAGCCTTAGCTAATGCTGTAGAGGCTCAAGCACTAAGCTCCAGAGGCCCTAGGTTCAATACTGCCCGCTGACGACTGAGGTCTGTCGGAATTACACACTTTTTGTGTGTGTGTGTATATATCTACATAAAAACTTTTTCACCAGTGATATCATTAAACAGCGTGCCTTTTTATACTCAAAACTGCCTGGACTATGTTTGGGAGCAACATTATATGCTACACACGTATTTTAATATTAGGTTACAAAAGAAAATTGCATGGCAATAGCCACAATGGGACACTAAATCCATCTCTTATCTTTCAATACAGTAAGCTCTAAGGGCCAACTTCTACTTCCAGTTACACCTGTGTAAGTCTCGAGTCATTTCATTTGAAATCAGAATTTCGTCCTTTAATTGGGAAAATAGTATGGAAAACTGACATAAGTGTATCTGTTTGCATGATATCACAAAGGAAAGCAGCTCACAACTCTGGCAGTCTAAGACCTCACTTTCCAGCTTCAGGAGCATTGGCTAGCCCTGCAAAAATGACTAAAAACAAGAATTCTGTTTTGTGAAAAAAAAAAAAAAAGGTTTCAGGATTTGCTTCTGTTCTGAAGTACAATGAAACCAAGACCTTCCAACATCTTTGTAGAATAAATAAGAGACACCTGTGATGCTGTCTAAGGGGGAAAGTGACCATCTACACGCATATGATCGCCACTTTTAAAAGTGTGATAAATCTTGTTCAAAGTATGCTTTGTGAGGTGTCACCGGACAAGTGGTCATCTTCTCAGTTTTATTATTTTGTTGTGTATTATTATCTTGTGTGTATAAAAACTGTGTGTAGAATTATGAAATTTTGCTATTTGTTTTTAACTCAAACATGTGAGTCTGAGAAATGCGCACAGGTTAGCTCTTCAGGAATAACAAAAGAACTATAAACAAGGGCCTCCCAAAGACACCTCAGATGGCAGGTAAGCAGGAGGTGCTAGAAAAATTTGCAATTCATATCAAGGACTGATGGCAAAGCACATACGCCAAAGTACAGGATTTTTCCAGCAGAAAGGGTCAGGATATAAAGAGAGATAACAAAGGCCCGTGGCCCCCTCTTTCCTACCCCATCTCTGGACTGGTGAATTCTAACTGGGGAAATTTCAGACAGAAGGACTGAGGTCTCCAAAACTATTGGGCAACTCAGACTGATAGAAAACTAATGGATTTAACATCCCTGCTAACATTTTGAACTACATACTTCGATCCAACTGTAACATATGTTATTTGCTTTGACCTTTTAGTAGCTCTCATTCCTTTTTCTACTAAAGAGGTGACTACAGTTTGTTTTCGGTGTAAGGTCCTGAGCATCTATTGACCTGGGGCTGGAAGAACCTAATGTGTGGTGATTTTTAGTTTTAATAACCTTTCATCACAGAAGTCCTGTTTGTCTGGGTGGTAATATGGGCTGGACTGTCTAAGAGGACTGTTTGTGTCTTCATGTTAAGCTAGTACAGTGACCCAGGAGCACATATGTGTTGCTGGTTTGGTTAAATCTAATTATAGAATATACCACCAGTGCAGGAGCATCTGCCCAGGTTTTTGACAGTCTGACCTGAGTTTGGCCCACACAGCTGTGACCCTTACCAAGCACAGTGACAACACCCAGCTTAGAATAGCCTATATCGTGGTGGATAGGGCACTCACATGGGACGTGGGAGAACCAGGTTCAGTGGTCTTTCACATCCTAGGTGAGGATTCTAAGCATCAGAGTATTGTCTGCTCTTGGATGGATGCATTGGTCTCTCTCTCCGTCTCTCATTTTGACCAGGATTCTATCCTGGATCTGAGAAATCTATACATTGAAAGTTTAATCAAAGCTGATATGTTTCTGTGACAAGTTTTGGTTTTGATAAATTGTCATTTCCCAGTCAAAAAACATTTTGTCTAAAAGTTCCCAACCAGCTCTAATGGTTTGGCACTATTGTAGAGAAGTGGACTTACCGCCAAAAGCTTCTGTCTAATGAATTGAGATACTCAAGAAACTGTGAATGTAAAAACAATGTAAACAGGTAAAAATTGCACCAAAGATTAATAGGAAATGAGTGCGGAGAGCTAAGAGGCCAGGAAAAGAGACATGGGGACTCCAAGAGAAGACAGAAGAGAGATAGACATTGTTTTAAAAACTTGCTTTGTGGACATTTTCACAGACACTCCTGGGAATAGATGTCAGAAGGTGACATAAAAAATGAGGAGTGTGATGGGATTTACAAGCCCCACACTAAGGCAGAGACAGGGGAGGTGCTGGAGCAGTAATGGGTGAGGGAGGCCCATACCCTCAGGCAATGCTGTGCGTGATCCTGGGAGAAGACCAGGAAAATGGGAGCTTCAGCAGCCCCAGACTGGTGGGTGGGGAGGAAGAGAAGAGAAGGGCCATTTCCTGGAGGAGCACTGGTCTGCAGAAACAGGAGGGAAAATCGTGGGCAAGGGTTCAAGTAGACCACAGACATTGGCTCTACGCT
The DNA here is from genome assembly GCF_015237465.2 of Chelonia mydas. Classification (NCBI taxonomy): domain Eukaryota; kingdom Metazoa; phylum Chordata; order Testudines; family Cheloniidae; genus Chelonia; species Chelonia mydas. The sequence continues at coordinate 108,098,611 of NC_057853.1, read as the reverse complement.
TTGAGGGGTTTAGAAATAAAGACTCTAAGTCCACTGTGACCACACACCAAACTGAGATGCAGTGGTGGTAGGAAGTGGCCTAGGGGAAGGTGAGAAAGCAGGCTAACCAAACTTAGGCCAGTACATGCTCCTTCATTTTTAGGGCCCTTGACCGGGACCCAGAGGAGAGAGAGGGCCTGGGTCCCGCTAGCCACCCTAGACCTATGCCCCTGGCCCCAAGGAGGACAGGTTGTTAGGAGTTACTGTCAAAGAGGCCAGTCCAGATAAGTCCTCATGCAGAAAGCAGGGTCACCTTGAACTGACAGAGAGACTGGAGTCAGAGCCCCAGACCTCTAGGATTGCTGACCGAACAAACCACGGAAAGAAATCAGATCACACCCAAACAAATCATCAAGAATAAAAGTAAAACACAAGAATGAAAATATGGTCCAGTGATTAGGGGATTAGCCCATAACTTGGGAGATTTAGGTTCAATTCCTTGCTTTGCCACACAAGAGCAAGTCACTTAATCTCTAGGTGCCTCAATTCCCCTTCTGTCAAATGGGACTAATAGTACTTCCCTATTTCACAAAGATGTTTTGAAAATGAATGTATTCAAGACTGTGATCCCCACCCCCCTTGCTACAATAATGCCATACATGTGCCTAAAATAGATGGGCAAGTTAGGAACCCCAAAAGAGTTCTGGGGAAAGTGACAGGGTAAGATTTAAGACAACTCACCTCCATTTCTTCAATCTGTGCACTATGTGTATGTCTACACTGCAACTAAAAACCCATGGCTGGCCCGTGCCAGCTGACTCAGGCTAAGGGCCTGTTTAACTGTGATGTAGACATTTGGACTCAGGCTGGAGCCTGGGCTCTAGGACCCTGCAAGATGGGAGGATCCCAGAGCTCAGGCTGCGGCCTTAGCCTGAATGTCTAATTTACAATTGATTATAATGAATTCATGGAGCAGCTGCATATGGTGGAGCACTGCTTCTGGGCCTGAGAAATGAGCACTGACTGGTGGGATTGCATCATCATGCAGGCTTGGAACAACGAGCAGGGGCTGCAGAACTTTCGACTGCAGAAGGACACATTCCTGGATCTATAAGCCGAGCTCATGCCAGCCCTCCTGCACACAAACACGATAATGCAAAGTGCATTGACAGCTGAGAAATGAGTGGCAATCACACTATGCAAGCTTGCAACACTGGATTGTTACTGGTCACTTGGAAATCATTTTGGAAAATCCACAGTGGGGGCCCTTGTCATGCAAGCATGTAGGGTCATTAATCATGTGAGTAAAACAATGAAAACTAGATACTTGTATCTTGCTAATTAAGGGTTGGGTAGGGCGCCAGCTTCACACTTAAACATTTTAGGGGAAAATGCACTTACCCAAGTTTCTTTCCTCTGGATCAGGCTTATCCGTGCTTGGCTGGTGGGACTGGCTAAAGAATAGCTGAGTCTTGAAAATATCCTGGCTTTAGTTGTTCATATAATCGATTTTCCATATTTCTTCCAACAACTCTGGAAATTGTGACGTGACAGGTAAAGCTTCATAATCCACTGTGTCCTGGATACGCAGAACTGGGTTGGCCTCCAGTTTTACCAACTTGCACTTTGATCTCAACAGATCACACAAGCTAACCAAGGTAGGGCTAGGTCATAAATTGATAGGAGACTTCCAGGGAAAACATAGTTACTACATATATTGCATGGATGATTTAGTAGCTGGTGCCAAAGCATATTAGGGGGCATGGTGGCACTGGAGCTTCCATCTTTCGTAGAGAATACATAACAGAGGATCTAATCACATGTGATCATTAAAATCCCATGGCACTTTTCACAGTAGGAGAGTTATTACACTTGTTGTTCTGGATACTTACAGCCTACCTATCCTAAACTGTTGTACGGTGCTGTCCTACCACCCAAAAGGTGGCGTTATTTCACCGATGGATGAAGCAGTTTCAGGACAGACACAAGTTATTTCCATTAGTTCCCTAAATGTTTATATAAGATAGATTCATATAAAAGTATGTTACAAGTTATGGCCCTGACTCTATGTTGACTTCAGTGGCAGTTTGGGGTGCCTAAAATGCAGGATTGAGCTCTATAATCCATGGTATGAGGGGGGACATTAGCACCAATTAAGGTTTTTATAACCTACACCAGTTTCTTCTAGGGCCCTATTCAACTGGGTTTTAAAACTGCCAAAGAAACTACTTGTTTCTTTTGTCATGAGGAGCTTGATCTCAACCACAGGAATTTGGGGTGCAGCTCTTTTCAATACAACAGTTGAAGTTCAGATATTTTTCCTCATCCAGTTTTATTAAGGTCTCCTTGTTAATTTTGGATAAGCTTTGGACTGCACTCTGACAGTTAAATAAACCTGGGACCTTTTAGACATGGCATCTCTCAGCTTTACATCCTATACTCTTCACTTTATCTCCGTTAGATAAAGATTTTCTTCCAAGCTTTTCAGTGTTGTTCCAATTTTATAACTCAGACAGATGAACTGGGTGACTTGGAGATTGTCCTATAGCTCAGAAGAGAGAGCAATATTCCACAGATTCATAGAAGGTCCATATAAACATATCCACACTTTCTCTGGGCTTCTGAACTCTTTGGTGAAAGCACTCCTGATCCATGTACATTCTTTTGAGGAATGAAATGCCCAAGCTTTTGAAGAACAATATAATTGTTATTCTCATCAGTTTATTCTCAGCAATTTCTTACAGTTACCTCCTTCCTCCGGAAAGGTAAATGATGTTAATACATTCTTTTAGCTTCAATGCCCATTGCATAAATTGACGAGCTGACCTTGACTTTGCTGCACTGTGTGTTAAGCTTCATTGCACTTTGGAATCTGATGTAGCACTCCTTCTACTGAGTTCATTCCATGGATTTAAAGTCCCAGAGAGTATTTTCCTCTTATTTATGCTGGTTCAAAGTCAGTTTCTCCATGTGTCAATGGTGAAGACTCACAGAAAAAGTCACTTTCTTCTAACATCAAACAAGAAACTCTGAGTAAGGACAATTCTATCATCCTCAAAGCTACACCTCTGTCTTCCTTTGTTTCACTGTAGAGCTTCTGTCTAGAACCTCTTCTGCTGGGCTTCAAGTTATAGATTTAAAGAAGCAACACCCAAAGCCTCACAGTGTCAATTTTCCCTTCTTCCATTATCCACACTCTCACCCAAGTCCAGGCTTTGATCTGAGGTCTGGGGTTTTTGGCACATTCTTCAGAGCCTCCCCTACTGTGTCACTGGCTGTCAAGGTGGGCATGGTCAGTGGCTGAAAAACACTGTCCTTTTCTTTCTCTGCTAGCCAGCTGGGCAACCTCCTGCTCTGAGCTCTCTTCCAAAGAGGCAGATAATTGAAAGAGGTGGAAGAGCCCAGACCAAGAAGACTGAGCAGCTGGCAGAAGGAGAGGGAGAGGCTTCCATTGGCCCAGTAGCTAGAGCTACTGCAGCCACTGAGCCAGGTACCAATGGACCAGGAGAGTGTGAGGTTTAATAGACTGGGTTGAGGAGTCTATGATGGAGAGTTGGGAAGATAGAATTGATGAGGAAAGAGAATTAATTGACTGAAAAGGAAGCTAATGCAACTGTAGACGGAAGGGGAAAAAGTGACAAGGAAAGGAGAGATGAGCTGAATTGTGAAGAAGAAGATTGATGTACATATTGGTGAAAATGATGGAGTAGATGGTTTTGTGTAGTTGGTTCCAATATGGAGATTTTATGTAAATTGCATGCAATTTTTTCCCCTCAGGCAGTACCAATATAGACAGATATGCCCACCCCTGAACCCTGACTCCTAACAACCCCTTCCCTCTCACAAACTGGACCAGAGAGCCCTTCAAATTGCCCAAGCAACACCCCCTGCTCCCCATAGCTCACCAACCCAATTTTCCACTTCCCATATTAGCTCCCATCAAAACCAACATCCACCCATATGCTCAGGCTCAGAACTCCCCCTCCCCGTTTTAGGCACCTTTACCTGTTTTGCCAGGCCCAGAGAAATGCATAAAGCTGGCAGGAACTCCTGCTGAGCTGAGTCCCTCCTGTCTGGGCTCCAGGCAGTAGGCACTTGGTGAGTCCATACAGGGTATCTAGAATTAGCCCTTCAGAGTCCTGGATTCGGGACTGTGCTGTCTCATCCCTTGCTGGCTGCAGAGACTCCAGGAACAGGAGAAGAATCAGCTGCACTAGGATCCTGCTGTGACAAAAAATGGCCCTGCAGAATAGCAGCAACACTGGGGCTACGTCTATACTTGGAGCTGGAGGTGTGGTGCCCAGATTACTAAAACCAGTACGGTAGCCATGGTAGCACGGGCAGCAATGAGCTGGGCACAGGCCAGCCGCCCCAAGTATGGACCCGTAGAGTCCCGGCTGGTTTGTACTTTGGGCAGCTAGCCTGTGCTGCTACTAACTGCGGCCTGTGCTACTGCAACTATACTAATATTTTTATATAGCTAGCGCAAGTGTGTCTCCGTGAGCTTGGAAATCATATCCCCCACTAGGGTTGCCACCTCTGTAATATTTAAAAACCAGACACTCCCACAGGAGTGCTGGAATCTCTTCCACCCCACCTCTTCCCCCCGAGATCCCACCTCTGCCCTGCCTCTTCCCCCCGAGGCCCCGCCCCATTCACTCTTCTTTCTCTCTCCCCCTGTCACTCACTGATCTTCCCCTCCCCCCCCTCACCCCCCCTCCCGGGTCAGGAGGGACTCTCCTGCTGAGCTGGGAGCTGCAGCTGCTGACACGGAGGGGCAGCCCTGGCTGAGTAGCGGTTGGTGTGGGTGATGACCCGGTGCCTCCCCACCTCCCCCACTCTCAGTAAGTGGACTTTCGGTGTCCAGTCAGTAGATCTGACCGGACACTGTCAGGTCCCCTTTTCAATCTGGCTTTCCAGTCGAAAGCCAGGCACGGGGCCACCCTATCCCCAGCTATAAGTGAAGACAGACCCTTAGTTTCTGATGCTGTAGGGGATCTTGATGCAGGAGTAGGACCTTGGTTCAAGATGTTGAAAAGTGACTGGTGATTTTGTTTGCTCAACTTGAGATACCTTAAAAGGGGCTTGTTTTCAAAAGTAGGCCTCTTCAAGGTTTCTCATGGTGGACTCCCAAATGTTGAAGTACCCGAAAATCACTATCCACTTTTGAAAATCTTTGCTTTACTCCAGACATCGTACAATCTCTGGTTGCTAGTTGGGGCATAACCCTATGAGTCCTATCCTTGATGTCCAATTCAAACAGTTTGAATATCAAAAACTTTTTAAACCTCTCATGAACAATCTACAGACCAAAATATATAATAATAAATTTGGTAAATATGTTGAATAATTAATACATGTGAAAAAGTCACAAATAATTTGCAAATTATTAAACAGAAAAAAGGCAAGGTTTGTCAGATGAATTATTTGTTACAAATTATTTGCCCAGCTCTACCTGGAGATGAAAATCCACATCATTGCAACCAATGTTGTGTAATTGTTAAAAATTGAGTTAATTGAGTATTTCCTCAAATATTTTATAGCAAAACTAGGGACTTTATTCCATTGACTTGCATTAAATTGCATGTTCAGTTCTCTATCCAGCTTTTCTTTAAACAGCTGTATTGATTCAATTGCGTATGATAAATCCTGTAGAAAAGAATGCATGTTAAAGATCAAATGGGAATTCCCAGCCAGTTCAATTACCTTTAAAGCTACAATAGAGTCTGTGGGTAGAACTCAAAGTGAATGTTTAAGGCATAGCTTCAGCTGTTTGTAACTTTGGTTTTGATTATCTGGCAGATCAAATTTGGTTTCCAGTTGCCAAAAATTCAGCAACATATTATTTTGATATAAACCCCCTATGATCCTGATGCCCTTCTACAAGTATTCCTACCAAAATATCATATTTTCAGTTTCACATGTCCCGCAGAGAAAGGATTGATTTGAAAGTTCAGGGACTGGGTTGCTTAACTTATGGTATTGTATCCAGATTTCTACTGAATTGTAGAATGGGACCCAAATTATTTTCTGGCGCCACCAAATCGTAACCTGTTCTTTACTATTTGCTAACTCTCATGGAATAATCAAGGCAAAGGTACAAATCTGTTTTTGAAAAAGTTGGAGAAATGAACCTACACCTTTGCTAAATATTAAAAGTAATCCCAGCTCTTCTCAGCACCCTGCACGATTTTTTTTGTTTTTTTGTAAAGACACATTTAAAATACTATGTTTACTTTACATTTGCAGTGTTGTACCCATGTTGGTCCCAGTGTATGTGAGAGACAAAGTGGGTGAGGTAATTCCTTTTATTGGACCAACTTCTGCTGGTGAAAGAGACAAGATTTCGAGCCACACAGAGCTCTTCTTCAGGAAAGGCCGAGTATCTCTGCTCTGATTATCTAGTAAATCAAATTTGTTTTTCAGTTCCACAAAAAAAATAAAAAAAAATTCAGCAATATATCTTGTCTCTTTCCCAACAGAGGTTGTTGTAATAAAAGTTTGCTTTATGATGTTTTTGATACCATACAGACAGGTCTATGGCATTCTGGATTTTTTTTTTAAATCTCATTAGTATTGTAATGGAAGTTTACTGAAGATGCAACTCAGATGCAGTTGGGTTAGTCTGAATACTCTCCCACATTCTTACCAGTACTTAATTCCAATTTGTTATTGCGATACAACTGATTCTGAGTAGAGGATTTGTTATCCTTTGCATCATCAAACAGATCTTCATTTGACAATATACCTAGATATAGCTTATACTTTTCATAACCAACTTGAGCTGGCAATTGGCTAACTTGATCCTAGGGTAAAATCATATATTAAAAACTTACATTTATACTTGTGACCTCCAGAAAAAAAATTGTTAAAAATTCTACTAATTTTATCAATTTAAGAACACCTTATGCGATATATCATTTACTGTTATGGTTTGTAACACCTTGAATATCAAGTTTCCCTCTGAGTCCTAGAGGGTAAGTAATTCTAATGCCAGTATGGTGATAACATATCTTTACACATTGCCTCTCTCATACTTTTACAGCTGTTGATTTAAATCCATTATTATAAGACTGTTTTTAGTGGAGAAATCCTTGTTCGCTGAAACATGGATCCAATCCTATATCCCTGATTTACAACTATAGTCCCGTTAAAATCAATGGGACTACATACAATAATAAAGATTTCAGGGTCTTACCCTGTATTTTCTCTGCATCTTAAAGAGATATCCCAATTCCACCCTGTTAATACAACATAAAGCCATTGGGAGAGCTGGTGAGACAATATGGCCTGAAGTGGCCGCCGTGTGCAGATGACCCCCAGCTTTTGCAGACAGCTTCTTTATGTTAGACATCAATAGCACTGTCTATGGTAGTCCCATAGATACTGAATAATTGGTAGGAGAGAATCAAGCCTTGTGGATGGTGCAAGTGAGGGCTCTGGAGAATAAGGAGCAGTTATCCATAATGACCCTGTTTGGTTTGGTCTGAGAGGAAGAACTTGAGCCATGACTCCATTCACTCCTGCAGTCTCTAGGAGGTAGAACAGGTGTATTTGGTGATCAACAGTATCAAATGCCAGCAGGATGCCCATGGCCTATTTAGTCAGGACTAGTTAAGGGTTCAGGATTGGTAAATACTGGCTCAGGAACGGTAAATACTGGCTCAGGAACTGAACAGCAACATTTACAAACGTACTTTAATGTATAACTTCAAGATTAACATAGCATACTTGCCTTGACAAAAGCAACTTTTAAAAATATTCCAGTGGAATGATCTTGGAATCATTTGATTTATTACAGATCTTGTGTCTTATTGTTCATGTAAGTTACTTTCTTATTTATTATAGATGTCATAGCAAATCCCAAAATGCACAGCTGCTTATAAAAATGGGTGGAACAAGGTTCCTATATCAGATGCCTGAACAGAGTCCAGTATAGTGTCATTTTTCAAAAAAACCCATCCTGAATAATTATTATGGATCAGTGAACCTGTCAGTTTTGAAACTCTTAAACAGTTTCCAGGCTAAAAATGGGAGTTACTTGAGGGAGAAAATGCTGACAAAACCAAGCTACTTTGGTTTTTTTTCCCCCCTGAAGTTACAAGAATTTGTGTACAGTAATGTAATATTTGCTAAAATGGTGACAATCCCTTTTAATTGAATAAATTTGCTGAAGAGCTTCATTGATGTAATGGTTTTATGAGTCATTTAGTAGAAAAGATTGAGCTCTTTAAGAGGATCCAGCTGTAACTTGCCCTGAGCATTGTATGAATTCTTCTGCAGAGTTGATGACTTTTTTTTGTACGGGTGGTTGAAAGTGATACCCAGTAGTTTCTTGTTTATCAGTGGGAGAACTTGTTTAAACACATTCAGGACTTTGCTGCTGTTTTTTATTGAACTGAATCCATCTGTTTCCCTTATTTAGAATGCTTTAAGACAAATACAGTCAACTTTGTGAAACTGTGCACTTAAGATTCATATTTAAATTAAGAAACAATATAACTGCAGTGTGTGATGATGCTTACCAAGCCACAAAGAATGGCGAGGCTACAGTAGATCTGCATAGTATTTTTGGCAAAGCAGCAGGGTCTTTCATAATAAAGAAAATGACTTTTCTCCTTTACCAAGAAAATTGAAGTAAAATTAGTTTTTGGCAAATTAGTCATCCAATTTTACACAAAAGTCAACCAAATAAACTGCATTTGACCTCATATTGTAGCATTGTTGGAAGTCACCATCTCACACTAATGAAGATTGTTTTACTAGTTCCATTTATCTGAAGGTATAGGAGTTAGATCTTGGAAAAATACTTAAAACAGCTGTGATGCTGTTTGTTTTAAACTCCAAGAATTTAATAAGTTTAGTCTCTTATGCCTTCGTCTCTCTCTGACTGATTATTTCTAGATCCAGAGCTGTTGCCTATAGGTTTAACCCAGGCAAACTAATAAAACACTATGTGGTGCCAAGATGCTGCAAAAGCCACATGGTAAGTCAATTACCTTCACTGAAATTATGCATTTACTATATTGTTTCTTGCACAACAGAATTTTCTGTTTGACAGGATGGGCATACAAACACAGCATAAAACTGGTATGTGTGTCAGAATTACTTGTCTGAAGAATTATTGCTGTCTGAAGAAGCTGAAAAATCAAATTGTTCTGTCATTTATACCCATGCAAACCCACAGAAGCTAAGGAAGCTGTATGGACGTAACTGCATACAGGATTTGGTCCATTGTAGGTTTCACACAAAATCTGACCTACCTTCAATTGCTATAATCAGGTGGATTCTGTGGATTCTAACTGTGGATTCTGATGTGGCTTTGTTTTTGAAAAGCTGCTGTTTTGAAAACCAGTGATGGGACCAAACTTCTTGTACTCCTGATACCATTTTAAATGGCAGAGATATTCGTAAAAGTGTGTGACTTAAAAGCGCCTTGACTTTATGGAGAGGATATTTTAGGCGATATATTTTTTAATCAGACTGTGCTTAAGATGAACCTGGCACAAACAGTGGTTAACTAATACTATACTGAATTTAAGGGAGAAGTTATTAAGATACATGCTTGGGAGTGTGCAAATATATCTGGAAAATGCATCTGGTGTGCAATTAAGGAAAACAATGTGGATGGGCAATATATTATTTTATTTAATTTATTAATATTCTTAAACTATTTTTTCCAGCTTACCAGAGCACATGTTCCATGACAATTTGAATCCAAATCAAAATTTTAAGAGCACCAAAAAGAGCATTTGACAAATTATTTTAGTAGCGGGAAAAAAAAATTAATGTTCAGAAATATCAACTAAAACTGCAGATCTTCTTCCAACTTCCGCATAAACATATTTTTAGGTTGAGAACAAACCAAGAAATTTCAGCCCTAATTGTCACTTTTCAGTAGGGAAGTTGTAATATTCTACAAAAAGGAAAAGTGTAATTGTAATTGGTGATAGTGATAAGATTAGAAATAAATAGAAAGTGACTAAGTAGACAACATTTACAATTATGCCTTTTCACCTAGGATGGAAGTCACTTTGACATGGATTCCCCTGGCTCCTGTCTCTCACAGTTGTGTTCTGGATCTGTTCAATGCACCCAAAGGGAAGTTAGCAGGGTTGGTAAATAGCCTGCATCTTTTAAATAAGGATCAGGAGCAGGGTAAGCATTAGAACAGAGATAACCTGATGCCACTGACACCTTTTCAGAATCCTAGGCTATGGGCAAACATTTTAAAATTGATCCATGGGAGAGGTCAACATGTCTACTTCATAGAGACTGTAGAGTCATATTCAATCTTTATTAATTACTGCTTTGTAGACATGTGGGGTCAGCTTCTATGTTGCCCTACACCTACACCGTATGTAGTCATTTAAATCAATTCTAAGTGCATATGATGATTATTATTCTGCTTTAGTAGCATTTTACACACACTTTGAGATAGTGTAAATTACTATACAAGTTGCAGGGACATGAAGATCTGGCCTAGTTTGAAAGATCAGAATTATGTGAGGTCCACAACTTTATAATTGGTGAAGGACCAATGCCAAATAAACTATAGTATGCTTTCCTGAAAATTTAAAGGAGTCTGAGTTTTGCTGCTCATGAAAGGTCATCTAAGAGCAATGGCTAGAAATATACATAATGTTAGCAGGCATTGGGCAGGTTTTCTCCAAAAAGCAGTAGACAAAACTCTTGGACTATGTGTAAGCATCATCTTGAGAAACATAAAGACTAGATATGTACGCTTTATGCCTCTGAAAAGCTAGGTGTTTTGTTTTCCCAATAGTTTAATTAAATATCCAACAGTTTGAGAGATATTCACTACTAAAAACATATTGTATTTGCACTAAGTGGAATAGAAAAGCAAGATAATTATCAGAATGATGTGATTTTAAGATCTGAAATCTCAATCTGCATGAGCTAAATAGCAAAGCTTTGTCAAATATTTTTGGAACAAGTAAACTTTCTAAGCACTAGTCCTGCTCCAGCAATCAAAAAGAGTGATGAAACCCTGGGATTCTTTCTGAAAAATTATAATTCTATTCCTTAGTATGTTTTTGTTCTCCATATAAGGCTATGTCCTTTTTAAAGATTTAAGACAAAAAATGTGGTTTGATAACCGGAGTTTTGGATACTTGAACTTGGCAGTGTTAATGTATTAATAGCATCACCTTTACAGCTGTGAACCTGTGAGAGTGGCAACTATTCTGTTGTGGTATTAACTAAGGGAAGCAAATTATGTTAGGAGCTAGGATTCATGATGTGACTGAGAGACTGCCAAGACTCATCAAACCCTCTGATCGCTACCCCTTCCTGCTTCTCCACGTGGGCACCAATGATACTGCCAAGAATGACCTTGAGCGGATCACTGCAGACTACGTGGCTCTGCGAAGAAGGATAAAGGAGTTTAAGGCGCAAGTGGTGTTCTCGTCCATCCTCCCCAGGGAAGAAAAGGCCTGGATAGAGACCGTCGAATCGTGGAAGTCAACGAATGGCTACGCAGGTGGTGTCGGAGAGAAGGCTTTGGATTCTTTGACCATGGGATGGTGTTCCAAGAAGGAGGAGTGCTAGGCAGAGACGGGCTCCACCTAATGAAGAGAGGGAAGGGCATCTTCGCAAGCAGGCTGGCTAACGTAGTGAGGAGGGCTTTAAACTAGGTTCACCGGGGGAAGGAGACCAAAGCCCTGAGGTAAGTGGGGACGTGGGATACCGGGAGGAAGCACGAGCAGGAGAGCACAAGAGGGGAGGGCTCCTGCCTCATACTAAGAAAGCAGGACAAACAGCAAGTTATCTCAAGTGCCCATACACAAATGCAAGAAGCCTGGGAAACAAGCAGGGAGAACTGGAAGTCCTGGCACAGTCAAGGAATTATGATGTGATTGGAATAACAGAGACTTGGTGGGATAACTCACATGACTGGAGTACTGTCATGGATGGATATAAGCTGTTCAGGAGGGACAGGCGGGGCAGAAAAGGTGGGGGAGTTGCATTGTATGTAAGAGAGCAGTATGACTGCTCGGAGCTCCGGTATGAAACTGCAGAAAAACCTGAGAGTCTCTGGATTAAGTTTAGAAGTGTGAGCAACAAGGGTGATGTCATGGTGGGAATCTGCTATAGACCACCGGACCAGGGGGATGAGGTGGATGAGGCTTTCTTCCAGCAACTAACGGAAGTTACTAGATTGCAGGCCCTGGTTTTCATGGGAGACTTCATTCACCCGATATCTGCTGGGAGAGCAATATAGCGGTGCACAGACAATCCAAGAAGTTTTTGGAAAGGGTAGGAGACAATTTCCTGGTGCAAGTGCTGGAGTAACCAACGAGGGGCAGAGCTCTTCTTGACCTGCTGCTCACAAACCGGGAAGAATAAGTAGGGGAAGCTAAAGTGGATGGGAACCTGGGAGGCAGTGACCATGAGATGGTCGAGTTCAGGATCCTGACACAGGGAAGAAAGGAGAGCAGCAGAATACAGACCCTGGACATCAGAAAAGCAGGCTTTGACTCCCTCAGGGAACTGATGGGCAGGATGGGAGAATAACATGAGAGGGAAAGGAGTCCAGGAGAGCTGGCTGTATTTTAAAGAATCCTTATTGAGATTGCAGGAACAAACCATCCTGATGTATAGAAAGAATAGTAAATATGGCAGGCGACCAGCTTGGCTTAACAGTGAAATCCTTGCTGATCTTAAACACAGAAAAGAAGCTTACAAGAAGTGGAAGACTGGGCAACTGACCAGGGAAGAGTATAAAAATATTGCTCAGAATGAAATCAGGAAGGCCAAATCACACCTGGAGTGATCAAATCACACCTAGCAAGAGATGTTAAGAGTAACGAAAAGGGTTTCTTCAGGTATGTTAGCAACAAGAAGAAAGTCAAGGAAAGTGTGGGCCCCTTACTGAACGAGGGAGGCAACCTAGTGACAGAGGATGTGGAAAAAGCTAATGTACTCAATGCTTTTTTTGCCTCTGTCTTCATGAACAAGATCAGCTCCCAGACTACTGCACTGGGCAGCACAGCATGGGGAGGAGGTGACCAGCCCTCTGTGGAGAAAGAAGTGGTTCTGGACTATTTAGAAAAGTTGGACGAGCACAAGTCCATAGGGCCGGATGCGCTGCATCCGAGAGTGCTAAAGGAGTTGGCGGATGTGATTGCAGAGCCATTGGCCATTATCTTTGAAAACTCATGGCGATCGGGGGAGGTCCTGGATGACTGGAAAAAGGCTAATGTAGTGCCCATCTTTTAAAAAGGGAAGGAGGAGGATCCTGGGAACTACAAGCCAGTCAGCCTCACCTCAGTCCCTGGAAAAATCATGGAGCAGGTCCTCAAGGAATCAATCCTGAAGCACTTAGAGGAAAGTGATCAGGAACAGTCAGCATGGATTCACCAAGGGCAAGTCATGCCTGACTAATCTAATTGCCTTCTATGATGAGATAACTGGCTCTGTGGATGAGGGGAAAGCAGTGGACGTGCTGTTCCTTGACTTTAGCAAAGCTTTTCAAGTGGAGTGCCCCAAGGGTCAGTCCTCGGGCCGGTTTTGTTCAATATCTTCATTAATGATCTGGAGGATGGTGTGGATTGCACCCTCAGAAAGTTTGCAGATGACACTAAACTGGGAGGAGAGGTAGATACGCTGGAGGGTAGGGATAGGATACCGAGGAACCTAGGCAAATTAGAGGATTGGGTCAGAAGAAATCTGATGAGGTTCAACAAGGACAAGTGCAGAGTCCTGCACTTAGGACTGAAGAATCCCATGCACCGCTACAGACTAGGGACCGAATGGCTCGGCAGCAGTTCTGCAGAAAAGGACCTAGGGGTTACAGTGGACGAGAAGCAGGATATGAGTCAACAGTGTGCCATTGTTGCCAAGAAGGCCAATGGCATTTTGGGATGTATAAGTAGGGGCATTGCCAGCAGATCGAGGGACATGATCGTTCCCCTCTATTCGACATTGGTGAGGTCTCATCTGGAGTACTGTGTCGAGTTTTGGGCCCCACACTACAAGAAGGATGTGGAAAAATTGGAAAACGTCCAGCGAAGGGCAACAAAAATGATTAGGGGACTGGAACACATGACTTATGAGGCGAGGCTGAGGGAATTGGGATTGTTTAGACTGTAGAAGAGAAGAATGAGGGGGGATTTGATAGCTGCTTTCAACTACCTGAAAGGGGGTTCCAAAGAGGATGGATCTAGACTGTTCTCAGTGGTAGCAGATGACAGAACGAGGAGTAATGGTCTCAAGTTGCAGTGGGGGAGGTTTAGGTTGGATATTAGGAAAAACTTTTCCCTACGAGGGTGGTGAAGCAGTGGAATGCGTTACCTAGGGAGGTGGTGGAATCTCCTTCCTTAGAAGTTTTTAAGGTCAGGCTTGACAAAGCCCTGGCTGGGATGATTTATTTGGGGATTGGTCTTGCTTTGAGCAGGGGGTTGGACTAGATGACCTCCTGAGGTCCCTTCCAACCCTGATATTCTATGATTCTATGTTATGGTCACAAATTATGTTACGGTTACAAGATCATCATCATTTTGCGAAACAATTTCCGGCACAGAAAGGGATCTACCATTTTAATATCTCACCTAAAGAACAGCATCATTCCTGATCTGCATTTGTTTTTTGAACTAAATATTAGTTTCCTGTATTTGTCAGATTAAATCTCACAATTTTCTTTGTCCAGAATCAAGGAGGAAATCAACTAAGACTATGGATGTCCTAATGTAGCTTATACTGGTATGTACATGGAATTTGTTCCCTGAAAGATCTCAGGGGCAAGTAATTCATTATTTAATCCAACTTTGTCAGTAATAAGGTCCTGGAGCTGCGCCTGCTCAGTCTCCTGACAGCCTAATGAACACATCTGGGCTTCATCAGCTAACCTGCCTGAAGGAAAGTCTTGCCTGATTGGATGAAGAAGCTAACAGGCTTGCACTTAAGCCCAGCAGCAGCAGCAATTCACTGCCTGCTCAAAGTGTTCACCCTCGGCTGTAATAGCTCCTGTACCTGCTTGTTCCCAGCTTTGCTTCTGTCCCACTCCTGCCTTGTTCCAGCCCTACCTCTCCCTCGCCTCACTTCGGGTAGCCCCGGTCTGACCCTCAACTCCTATTCCTAACTTGTCTTTGGCTGGCCTATGACTTCAGCTCCGACCTTCAGCTCCAATCCCTGGCTACCAAATCCTGCTCCAACCAATATGCATGATTGCCCATGTCCTGGTCTCTGACTAAGTCTTTCATTTTTTTGTTTTAATTAGGATTATTTATTTTTGGCAATTACAGATCACAGTGCCTTGTGTACTCTCCAAGTGGGAAACTTACTGTACCAAGTCAGAGTTGTTGTTTTAGTGACTTGAATGTTTTTTCTACAAATATAGCTGTTCCAAGATCCAGCTTTGGAAGTATCTAATTTGTGTTATTGGGAAGCTCATCAAGCCACGTTTTTCCCTTTCCTATTTTATATGAAACATTGTCAGAACTAATTTTATATGTTGTCTAGTAGCATCTGAACAAAATTTCATTTCTTCTGGATTTCTGGGACTTTTCTGTAGAAATGGTCTCACTGTCAGGTGGATTCCAGAGCCGAGTTCTGCTCAACGTTATGCTTCGTTTAAGTACTGTTTCTCTTCTTCATCTCCATAGAATACTTATATCTCTCTCTCTCCAGCAGAGCACTGCATCCTCCCCGGTCAACATCAGCTACCTTTGCCTGGCTACACAATTTTTATTAGAAGTATAATAATGAGGTAACAAATAATAGTTTAGGACTGACCAGTTATGCACACAGAGAGGAAAGATGTGGTCCCTACTTTTCCAAGCAAATAGGGTGAAATTAATGAATTTAAACCAGACACTGCCTTAGCCCTAAGTAAGATGGAAAAAAGACAAAGTCTACCCTGTCATTGGCTTATTCAAAGCTAGATAGATTTTTTTTTTCAGAAAAACTGATCGCATACTTCATCTTATTGGAAGATGCAATAGTTTGTTTTTAAAATGCCATTTAGCTAAGTCACTGTCAATTAGTCAGATGTAGCAAGAACATGGATCCCTTTTTTAAGCTGCAAGACAAAGGAGAGCATGGTCACACTGACCTATATGCACTCAGCAATTCACCTGTTCAGTCACTTCCTTTTCCCTGCAACGTACGCTGGGGTATTATTTTAAACTTTTACGACTCAACTCAGCTTTTAGTTGAACTATGTTTCTCATTAGCTCTGCTGCTTCATTTGAGTTAGCCTCTCAAATCTCACCTTCTCTGTCAAGACCTTCAAACAATTACCTTGTTCCTGTTCCACTTCCAGTTTTACCAGTCAGTGCAGTCACTTTGAGTCACACTTAGGCCCCAATCCAAAAGAGACCAGGAATTGAAAAAAGAATAGCCTTTCAAAATGACTACAACTAAACTTTTTCCTAAGCAGGTTTAGCCCACCAATATGCATGGGAATGGTATGTGTTGGAAGGAGTTTTTAAACATTGTCCAGAAATACTACAGAGATGGGCACTACGGAGTAACTAAAACACAATTTGCAAACACAATTTTAACATGGCTCAGCTCCATCAGTGCTATTTAACTCTTTGAAATCAATTAAACTGAAACAATGGTTAAATACAATAGAACTTGATTTGAAGCCCACTTTCTATGGAACCCAACAAATCTTATGCACTAGGACAGTTATGGCTCTGCGTTTCCATACTAAAGTGATTATTCTTTAAGGTTAAAATGAAAATACCAGTGAAAATACTCAGCAGTATTTACCATTCAGATCAAACAACATCAGTTTTTTATTTTTATTAGACTTATTTCTCTTCTTCCTCACTCTTGTTGCTGGGTTCCTTCATTTGGCATCTCAATTTAAAGTGCACATTATTCCAGTGGATTTTATGTTGAGTTGTGATGAGGTCACTTGAAAAGGAGTCCCAAACTGCAACTGTCATGTGACTGGTTTAGCCAATCATAATCCATTCTTTAAAAAAATAAGTTAATGTTTTAGAAGGCTTATATAAATCTAACAAAAGACAGACAGGCAGTAGTCCTACAACTAATCGTAAGTGCACAATCCTGGAAAGACATTAGCCCCTTTTATTCACGCTCAATATGTCCTAACAAGAAACAAGATTAGACCATGTCTCATAAAATATGTCACCCACCTTTTTCCTTGATCCTTTAAGAGCAACATTTAGCATCTGCTGTAATCAGATTCTATTTCTCTATATTCTTAAAACAGGACAGTGAATTTGAGGCAAGCCTATTTGATGAACTAGTCCTTGAGACTCTACACAGAAGTTTAGCTACATTAGTTTAACACAAAGATTAACAGAAACATATAGGTGTAAGTTTATTTTTAAAAAGATCATTTTTAATTTATACATGCAAAATAAAAGTTATACCAGAATTTGCCCAGATACCAATTTATTCTTTCTAATGTTATTCTTTCTATATATAAAGCATATGTATATTGCTGCAAACACTTATTAAAAAAAGCCCAAATAATTCTACAATACTGCCCAACACTACAGTAATTATTGAAGTATTGTAAGTTGTGGTGTTTTAGACCATTACTATAGAATATTGTAGCATATTTTTATAAGGGAATGTGAAAGCTATTAAAAAAGATTAAATGAAATTTCTAAATCTAGAATGGAATCAGGTATGAAACTATTTCAGAATGATTGTGATTACTCACAGCCTAGACAAATGGAGTCATTGTGTCCATAATTCAGGTCTAAAACAAATATATAAAAAACCCTACTTGGGAAGATCAGGTTCATGTTCATTAACATATTTATTAAGTAAATTATTATTATAAAATATCAATATATTTAAGCCATATAATTGTTCACTATTTGCAAGTTAGTTAAATGCACAATCCTTTATAATTACAATCTTTATAATAAAGGGACAATAGAACATACTGATAACTGATCAGTCAACAGCTGTTATTAAAATAGGTTATTATGTGGTTTCTGACTGTCTTCTGGAATCAGTATATTGACATAACTGGTGCAATGAGAAGACATCTTCCTAATCCCTTTGTACGAGTCCTTTACAAATGACTTAAAATTCATTAATTTTAAAACTAGTCACTTTGATGGAGCCTCTAAAGGGGTCCAGGGGAGTCAATTTTCAAGGAATTCTTAATGTAAGCAGCAGATATCTGAGAAGGAAGCCCTCATCACCTAAGCATGAATCATTTACAGAAGGAGGTGACGTGACACATTTCCGCATTTTCCTTGTTATAGAGTCATTGACACCTTGTGACAGACACCTATATGGGGCAACAATAGAGGCAATCTGGTCTGCCACGTGATGAATCCAACACCAGATCTCTTGAGGCACTTTCTAACTTCCCAGTGAAACTGGTTAGTTTAATCCCTGAAGATTATAAAAGTGTCCAGGTGGAGGTGACAGCTGGTTGAAGCTCTTCACTTTTGCCTGACATCTGCCTTATAGGTAACACCCTACTAACTAATCCATCTGCTAAACTTCCCAGTGTTAGCTACTCCTGCTGCATTATTTCATTTCTCCCATTTTCAGTGTGATGCTGATCTTGCTAATAAAGGATGCCACATTCAGTTCACTTGAAGAAAGAATCTGGCACATGTCTAGCAATTGGTTCAATGGGATATTAGTGGTATTTGGATCAGATGCCCCAATGTATAGCCTAAAGACAATTCTTCTCCCTTCATCAATTTGCTTCGTTATATTCAATATTTTATTAGCTCAAAGACAAGATGCATGGTGAAAAGAGAAGACAATCACAGGAAATGGTTCTCTTTCCCTTAATTGGTTCCATTTTAAAATGTTTGGGATATAAGCATGAGTGCTATCAATACCTTTTAAAAATGATTATTTTTAAACTAAAAGCACATCAGAACTTAGCCACAGATTGTGCTTCTGAGTATAAGCCAATCGTTTTATAAAACGCACTCAGAGTATGTCTAAATGCTGTACAAAAAAACCCACTATATAAATATTGCAAATTCCAGATGCCAACCAGCCCACGCAGATTCTGTGTGCTGACCTTTATTTAGCTATTGCAGACACAATGTCCTGAAGCCCCCCACTTTTCAAGTTGCATTTTATTTTGCATGGTAACACCTTAAGAGCCTGCCTTGGAGAAACAGCACCATTTTAAGCTGACAGCACTGTATGGGCACCAGGACTAGGCAGATTTCCTTAATAGTTATTCTTACTCTTACCTCTCATAAAATGATGCTCATTATAGAACAATTCCAACATTTAATGTACTAGTGCAGAGCCAATGATAGGCTTTTTTGGTCATTATTTATAGTTTTACTGAAGAACCCAAAATTACAAAAAAGGGCAACATGTCCTAAATAAGCTGCGGACCAAGCTAGCAACAATACTTAAATAAAAATAGTATACTGTTTGGTCTGTTATTAAAATACAGAAATGAGATCTTGAGCTTTGTTCCGATGAGCACCGCAATCAACCAATTTTGGTTTACATAGTTGGAGAGGTACTGCCCCCTTCCTGTCCCTTGTAGATTATATCTAAGGATTTTAGTAGCCCTCTCAATTTATGATGTTGTTTTTTTAAATCTGTAATTCAACTTTCATTGAGGGTTTTGCGGGGTGGGGGGGGGGGAGAGAATAAAAAGATTATAACCAAATCTAATATAGAGAATCTGAAAGCTATGGAATCTATCCAGAACTATATCTAAGAATTTATATTGCCCCTATAACCACAGTTTTTGAGCACATAACAAACACTGATTTTATCTTCACAACAGTCCTGGGGTGTGGGGACATATCTTCATTTTACAGGTTTAGAGAGATTAAGGTCTAGAACATCTGTGGCATAGCTGGGGATTGAACCCATATCTGCAGTGCAGTGCTTTAAAAGACCATTTTTATTTTCTTCAGCTGGAAAGGACAGACCTTTTAGCCCCCTATTCAGTGAGGAGAGTTGCAAAGCTCCTGAGGAGGGCAAGTAGCTAGGGTGAAGGGAAAGCCAGAGCCAAGGAAAAGTTGCAGAAAAGTGGGGGGGAAATCTACAGTAAATTGACTAAAATTTTCCATTAGCAACACTTGGCATAGATGCCTCAAAACACATAGCAGCACTTGTGAACCTCATTCTCAAGACCATATTGAGAACTAAAAATCAGTAATTTTCTGGTGGCATAAGCTCCAGAAGGCAACATGTAGGGACTGACCTATTCAAGGGACAAGTCCACCCACTGCAAGAAAGTCAAAATCCAAACAGCTGTGCATGTATAGGAATAAATTCTCCACCTTGAGGAGTGTTGCTCTCAACTCCTCCCCAACATCAGGTGAAATTACTATTGTCCTGGGTTAGGCTCCACCCTCAGGTTGCCCCAAGGAAGTAGAGGGGCAGAACAAGAATTAGACTGGGTGGCTTTAGTATGGATTCATGGGTTCAATTGCACCCGCAGAAATCACGAAGCCCAGGCCCTGTGTCACGGTGGCTCTGCTCCGACCCACATCACTGTGCGATGTTATCAGAGTCATATGCTGCTTTGGATACCGAAGAGTAAAATCTCCCAGAGGGGATTTGGGAGGTGGGGATCAGGAGATGCCCCCAAAAGTCCAGGAAGCAGGTACACGTGGCCAGGATGCTGGCTAAGGGCAGGGCCTTCCCCCACTCTGAGCAGCTGAGCAGAACTGCGTTCCCTAGAACATATCGGGTGGGGTCTCTCTCACTGACTTGTGTAACTGGGACCGTCCCCGGGGTGGCTGTGCAGAGTAAAGCAGGCCCTGTGCTAAGGCCTGGTGTACCCATTGAATCAGAAGGCTACATCTGCCACTGAATGAGGTCCTTTATATTGATAAAAACAGGTGAAATCATCATCCTTATTGATGGGATTGTGGAAAATATGACTTCTTTGGAGCGCCCTAGTTGTAATCTCTCTCTGGTTGGATTCTGTTTTGAAATTGTTAGACAGGGAAAGTGATGTGGATTATATATCTCCTATCATCATCTTCCATGGATGATTGTCAGCATGGTAAGTGCCACCCCAGCCATGAGTATCAAAGCCCTCATTACTATATGTCAGGTTTCAGAGTAGCAGCCGTGTTAGTCTGTATTCGCAAAAAGAAAAGGAGTACTTGTGGCACCTTAGAGACTAACAAATTTATTTGAGCATAAGCTTTCGTGAGCTACAGCTGATGAAGTGGGCTGTAGCTCACGAAAGCTTATGCTCAAACAAATTTGTTAGTCTCTAAGGTGCCACAAGTACTCCTTTTCTTTTTGCGATTACTATATGTGATGTTCTTGCTGTACGAAGTCAGAAGGGGATGGGGTTTGGTGACTGTTTCCTCTATATTAAAAGACACACACACACACAGCACAATGGAACAAGTCAGGTCTCTTTCAACAATTATGTTCTCAAGAGGGTATCTAAGAGGAAGCTTCCAAGCAGCTATGAAATACATTTACAACTGTCCTTGAGAAAATACACTCTTTGTAATTCTCAAAAGCATGGTCATTATGTCCTGAAACTACACACTTGATTAGAATGCTGAAATCTTGCATAATTTTGCACACATATTAGACACATATTAAACTACAAGACATTTGCTGTAGTGCACTGTGTTTTATTAGCGTTACACATGCAATACTGAATGAAAATGAATTCAAATATTAAGATTACGTATTTTAATCAACTAAAGAGAGTTCAACACCTAGTGCATATAACAAAAATGTTTCATGCAATATCGTACGTATACAGTTGTCACGGGTGCATATAGTTGTGAATCTGTAACTTTAAAAATGTACACAAGCTACCATTCATTGCACGAGACAAATCAACCCTTTTGTTTTAAGTAATGCTCACATCTTTTACAGACCTCCTGTATAACTTGGATCTTCAGCATTTTATTGTACCTAACATAATACAGGCCAGCTGGAAGCTTCTAAGAAGAATAAGAGTGACTGTATCATTTGTAATACACTTAACAGCAAATATAGTGGATTTTTCAACGTACAAATTATGAAAGATAAAATAAATGCTGTCTTTGCCTTTCTCAACAGAAATAAATCTCCCAACCCTTCAAAAACAGATTAAAGTGCCACCTATTGCATATTAAACACTTCCAGCGACTATATCTAGATTTAGAAGTTATAAATCTCTGAAAACAGGGGTTTAGAATGAAAATACTGATAAACCCTTAAATCTAATATCAGGAACACAGCAGTGCTATAACCCTTCACCATTTACCTCAAAAGAGAGCAAGTGGATCAAGAGGCTATAACCATTTTAAAATGCACAACTGACACCTCTAACATAACTACCATAGTTATGGATACACAAACAGCAACAAAGCATGAGTTTAGTTTAAAAACTTGGTGTAGGACAAGTTTTTTTTTAAAGCTATAGGTGTAAATAAAACTCCAGTGCAGTAGTAAAAATATTAAGACAGCAGTTCTGTTTCTTTTAAGATGCACCTAGTTAAAGAAAGGACATCCTTACAGCAAAATAATGCAACCTGGTTACTAATGAGCTCAGTTCTGTTTGGGTCCCCATTTGTAGAACCCTTTCAAATACAAGGCATCATTTTTATAGTTGGAAAATTACAACTAATTCTTGATTTACAGACAACAGCACTAGATGGAGTTATGTATAATCTATGGATAATGCTACACTCATTCGTAGGTGGCAAAACCAAGCTCAACATAAAATACAACAGCAAAAAGTAATACATAAATATTAAACAGTCTTATTGAATGGCAAGAAGTTCATTGGTTATTTACAACTCTAAAATATTGCCTTGATATTCATTCAATAAAGTAGTTAAACACATTGCTAGTACCAGAGCTGTTTCAAAGGAATATTTCAAAGTACAGTACATATACTGATGAAGCTTCATGTAAATTTTTCAGAGAAAAGATCAATAAAAGTGTGTGGATTGCCACTGTTTTCATCTTTAGATTTTAGAGTACTGAAAGATGGATTGTGTGTGGTAAGGTATTACAGATTCAGAAGCTGTTAGAAGATGCTTTTATAGTGTTATGCTTAAGAGTAAAATCAACAGAAATTTCCTCGTGTCTTATACATGTATGGAATATTCTGTATGAAGTGTTTTGATTTGAAAATTTTGCATGGTCCATAAAATACTTTTACAGTGAAGATGTCCTTGAAAAATAGCCTGTAAAAATCCCCACAAAATGTGAATCATTTTAAAAAACCTACTTAAAGAAGAAAAGCATGTGCATTTAATATCTTTCCAAAATTAAACCAAAAATAACTTGTACCTTAAATTACACACTGTACAAATATTTTTATAGTTGCACATGCTTCATTCTGCATATTTTAGTAATTGTACCTTTTTCTAAGCTACATTTGTCTTTTTCTCCCTTTTTGTGATAAACTAGGAGAAACAAAAGGTGCTTTTATTCAGTTATAGATCAGAAAGAACTAGATAGCACATTAAAAATTTCACTAAATTTCTTCACTAATGCAGTAAAATTGATCTTTTTGCTATGCAAATATGTCAAATGATCTACTTTTAATCAATTATGCATTTTGATATTCCACATTAACATTCCAATAGAAGTCATTTCAGAGGTTCTAAATACAGTAATGTTTCATTTCAATAATTATAGATTGGCTTGGAGAAGTTTAAACTCATTGGGGAATATTTTCCTACTGGTTTGCTTGTGAAATTCCTATTGATATGTATAAGACAGTGATGAGAGAAGAAACCTTACAAACGTAGGATCACATAGCGCCAGTGATTTTTGAAATTAAGGTGGAGTTCAGCTTCAAATTCAATGGCACATTTCCCCAGTATATATAGAAGTCATTAGCTTTAGACAAACTACTCTAAAATGTTTGAGAATCTTTGTGGGAATACTGAATAATTGACATACAACCTTGTATAATTTCTAAATTAAAATCTCCTTCAAGTGCAAAAACTAACTGAACAATAAATGAACTGTAACTTAATATGCTATCTTTGGCACTTTGAATATATTACAATAAACTTAGTCATTTAGAGTTAAGTAGACAAAAGAACATTCATATTGGTTTATGAGGTACAATACCTGATGAATCCTTGGGTGGTCTTAATAGCAACTACTTAGTAAATCAGGCCTTAATCCTGAAACATGATCTGCTAACGCAGAACACTACAACCAGGAGCAGTCTCACTGTAGTCACTGTGGCTCCGCCCAAGCATAATGGTTCATGATAATATAGCCCAACACAGGGTCAGGACTTTCATACTTAACACTTTTTACGAACCTGGCACAATCAATCAATCTTTTTTCCTATCCCAGGTACTGTCCCATGTCATTTTGGAGAATGAAAAGTAAAACAAGAAATAAAGTCAAGAAGTGAAAAGTTATTTACACTGTACAAAGAAATAATTTTCTTCGGAGTACAATGCAATGCTGTTGTAATATAGTTACATTGTCAAGAGCTCTCTGATTCCAATGGTTTATCTCATAGTGTCCAGAATCAGAACAATTCAAGATGGATTTATTCATTTTTGAAGTCTTAAACGTGAAAAAAAAGTCTTATTCTTTAAAACAACGACAAAAATCGGAAGTTTAGGCTTTTTTCCTCCTCAGAAAAGCCCACCACATGCCAGTGTAAGAAAAATAAGCAGTTTACAAGAACAAATGGAGAAAACAAAAAACAAACAATCCTGCCACCATGCACATAAAATTTTCTTTCAAAACCAAGAATTTTAACTTCTTAAATCCAATGCTATTATATTCTCCTGCATAGGTTCTGATACACCTCAGAATTTCACAGTAACAGACAACCCATTTAAGACGTACAAGGCAATTAAAATAAAATAATTTAGTGGATATTAGTACAGTAAAGTTTTTTTTCCTTACACCATTGTTTCCTATCAGAAATTGATTACTGTATTTTGCTGATGTGTGAAACAGTACACACTTTTGTACACCATATTATACGCAAATATAAATGATTAGATGCATGCTTATTTAAATACCTCTTCCATCGTCCTTATTAAAAGCAGACCTTTAAAATGGTTGAAAAGGAATACAGATCTCCTCTTTTTAGTTTCAGGTCTTTGTGAGAAATACTCCAGGCATGCCTAAGCAATACACTCTTTTCCTAGCAGCCTTGGAAATCAAAGGAAAGATGCGTCACATGAAAAACCCAACTTGAGATTGGGTCACTTTAGTTCTTCAGAATCATATCTCTAAGTCAGTCTTCTTATTTCTCCTCCTAAACTTTTTTTCTGCTGTAGGATTTGACTGAAAAAAGTATTAACCTCTTTATCCACCACTTTCTTCAGTCCTACTTCTGACTCGATTAGCATTTTGTTTACACTATTTTAATGTATAAAAAGGCATGCAATAACTTTACACCAAAAACCCATATCGTAATTAGCTTTTAACTTACTGATTTCAAAGTTCAGTGTTCATTGTACACAAAATCCAGAATTTAAGTGTGAAAATAACTGATTGCAATACATGCCATTGTTGAACTGACATGACATTTTAAAACATTCTTAAAGTGTACCGTACAGGATATGGCATTTCCTCTTTGTTTCCACTGAGTTCTCTCTAATAAATGCTGAGAATTAACTATATTGAAATATCACATTGCAACAATCCATATTCACATCCGGCAAAACGTACCATACAGACTTTAGCATGACACCCGTGATGGAATGCTGTAATACCAAAAAGAGTGACTCTGCATAATAGTGTATCAATAAGTAGTAAAAGTAGAGATATGGTATCAAACCGCAACAGGGCTAGGAGTAAGTTATCATGTAAAACAACTGAATGGACATTTTCAAGGTGTATTATTTACAGTACTGCAAGTAAAATATAGCTAACTGTAATTTCCAAAAAAGAATGTGAGAAATTCATCTACTATATCTCCTATTTGTTTTTTCAAAGTTCTTTAATAAACATAGCAGACTACTAGCTTCGACGGTCCCTGCTAGCATTTGGAGGACAAAACCCTGAATCTCTCAGAATGGGAAAGGAGTGGACAATAGAACAAAATTAAGAAATCAAAATGTGTAGTGCAAAATGTCCTTCCATTAACACATTCAATAAAAAGAACCATGAAGTGTTATTGCCTTAGCTTTTGGAAAATTTGCCAGCTCTTCGAGAAGGTTCATATGGCACTCTGAGAATACTAGGTGTTTCCTCCATTACTCGTACAAGAAGATTGTCAATGTAGTCCTCAAGTTCACGGATATGGGTGTCTTTCTTCCTAAGTTGCTCTTTATGTTTCACCAGCTCCTGCAAGACCTCTTCATATGTAAGATTACGGTACCCTGCAGTGGCATCAAAAGGATTTCCATCCTATAAATGAAAAAATGAAAAAACATCACAAAATTTTAGTAGACATATGGGAGACAATCCAATATTGTGAATTAGTTGAGAGGTTATGAAACAGAAAGTCACTTATGATATTGCTCTCAAGCAGGATACACCTCACATCCAGAAATAAGCTTCTCTCCATGGTAATATAATGCCCCTAAAATGACTGACCCACCAAGGAGGGGAAGAAGCAAGACAGCCCTGGACTATTCAAACCTTCCCACCACTATTTTGAGTCCTCTTTCTTTTATTGTTCATCTTTTGAGATGACTACAACAAAGACTCTATCTAGCTTTTTAATGACCTCAGGACCCATCTGTCTCTAATTTTCCATTCTTGGCCTTCAGTGGCTCTCCAAGTCCTGGCCTCACTCTCTGCTTATTGTATATTAGAACTCCTTATTTTATATTTTGGATGAAGTTAAAAAGCTGCACAAGAGCACTAATTGCACAAGAGCACTTACCTAGAAAGGAGAACTAACAGAAGTTGAAAAAAGCATGTGCTGCACTGAATTCTAAATTAAGTAGCAAGAGAAACAACAACATTTCCAGCAGTGCTTTCTGATGATTCACTACGTGTAGAAGTATTAACAGAGATGGGTACGTTTAATTCCCGTAATAAAAGCAATGTACAATCCAGGAAACATATAATTAAGAAAAGGATAATTAGCAAGAGTGGGTTTATGAAAATAATAGCACTGTTAGACGTGTATAATAATTAGCTTTATCTAGTTCAGAGACTGGGACATTTAAAGATATAAAACATTTGACTAAGTAAAATCATCTAACCTCTCAATCCTGAACCACTGACTTGAATATAAGGTGAAGTAATTCTTGCTTAGGAGATATTTTTTGTTTACATTTGAATCTTCTCATTAAAAATGATAAATCAGGCACAATCAGCAACCACTCTGAGCAGTAGATAATACAGAAGTAGCCTGCTTCACTCCTTTTCATTTCAGCACAGCTCAATATTTACACTTTGGCATCCATCTCATCATTAAAATATGCAGGTGGCCAAAGTTTTCAAGTAGGGCTAATTAAAAGTGATGGTGTATTGCAAATCAGTTGGAATGCTACAAGTTAATCAACCTCTCTCCATCAATTGTTTTCTATTAGTAACTCTTGGCACCATTTAACATTTTAGGATTTCTGACTGATTCTGTGAGATTTAATTTCAGCTAAACATCAGTATTTACTAACAGTTAATTTGCTATTGTCAATTTACTAAAAAATCATCATAGCAGATAATTTCTTTCCCTTCATAAAAATACCTAAGTTGGTGAAACTTACAAATCATTTAGTACCACATTTCCAATAATATGTACAGAATAGAAAGCATTTCCAATTCTTAGTCATTCACGTATTTTGCACATTTTCTTCCACCCTGAGGAAGGAAATTTTTCTGTTTACAGTACTAATACTTCATATATATCAGAAAAAAATATTAACACTTCCATGTCTAAAAATAAAGGGCTTGCTCAATTTTATAAATTGGAAAACATCTAGATCCAGTATGCAATGATGTTTTTAACTATTAAATATTGTTTCCCATACATAATATGTATGTTTTAAGAGGTTTTCTTACATTCTTTTCTCACCAAAACATCAAGCAGATATACAAGAAAATTCCAGCTAAAGAAAAATAAAGATTCAACTATATATCAGTATGTCTTTAATACTTAAGGAAAGGACAATGCCAACATTATGGGGATAACTCACATTTTGGTTGTAATTTTCCATTTGAAAATTTAGGCAACACAGCACGTTAAAAGATTAAGGAATAATCTAATTTTTACTTTTCAAAAAAAATTGCTACCAAAGTTTTACTAGGACATAATTATCTTATAAAATTTAAATTTTAGCAAAAGATTTTAAATAGCAAAATATTTAAAGAAGGGTTGTCCTAGTAACCAACTTTATTGGGGTACAAACTGACATCCACAGCAACTGAAGGAGAGCTACAGAGATAAGATAAAGGCTTGGCATTCTCTGATTCTATTGTTCTAATGAGGAATTTTGCTCTGGGAATATCATCTCAGCTGCTTTCACATCTTTTGTCCTACATGCTTCATCTCCCTTTCAGTTCTTAATTAGGCCTTAAAGAGCTCATGCTGCCCTTTCAATTGGCTACTGCTCCTGTTTAAACATTGCTTTCAGAGACAGGTGTTGGCACCAGAGTAGAAGATATACAAACTTAATTGCTAAACACTACATCCAAGGGAAGAAAAAAAAAGTTACTTGGTGGAGGGCTATTATTGCAGAATCTAATATAAATGACTTCAAATATCTTAACAATAATCATGAACATTCAGATTTTTCAAATAGTTTCCTTCAAAAAGTAAGGGATATAAAGATAGTGTCTTCTCCTCTTAATTATATCTTACATTAAATGAACACCACCTCAGAATCCTGCAACTGACATTTAGCATAGTTGGTATTCCAAAGAAACATCACAACATCAAGGATTTCTTTTATCACCTTTAAATAAAATAATTCACATCATATTTCTTAAAAGAATTCTAACGATGATTTTACCAACAATAAATTACATGATTTGAGGTAGTACATTTACAAGCACATAGAAACTGTAATTAAGGTTACTTTACAGACAATAGCTGCTAAGTTAAATCAATTTTTTGATGTTGCTTTTTGTCAGAGATTAAGTAACTGCTTGGTAGAATTCAGTTTACTATCTGATCAAAGGCAGTCTTCATGCATTCCGACATCTCCCACCAGTTTCTTACATTATGAAAACTTGGGCATTTATTATGAAACATCAAAAGTTATTGCAAGTCATTTACATAATATAGTGAAATACAAACAGTATAAAGTCCTATCTATTTGTCTATGCAACTTATTTTTTTAAGAGGGAAAACAAACCCACTTTTAAAGATCTGATCTGCTCATAAAAGAAATTGTAGCAAGATTATATTTTCTTTTGTACAAAGAAATTACATAGTAAATGTGTAGAATTTTTTTTCTTTATTTCTTAGTACACACTATATTTTTGCTATTTCTAGGGCCAAACAACTATTCCAAAGAATAACTTCAAGTCTCTTTATTACAAGGCCTTATTGCTGTTCTTCATTAGGTTGTTCATTTGTTATTTGTACTTCTAACCATAACATAATTTACTCATTTTCCTAAACCTGCGGATGACTTGCATTTTGATTAGCCTACTAAAAACTGTCCTTCATAAAGAATCATAGACTTCACAGATGGGAAAGACCTGTTAAGATCATCTAGACCAGGGGTTCTCAAACTTCATTGCATCATGATGCCCTTCTCACAACAAAAATTACTGGGGGACTGAAACCTGAGCCCACCCAAGCGGCGGCGGGGGCTGGGGGGTAAGCAAAGCTAAAGCCCAAGGGCTTCAGCCCCAGGGAGGGGTCCTGTAACGTTAGCCCTGCCGTTCAGGGCTGAAGCTCTCGGGCTTTGGCTTTGACCCCAGGCGGTGGGGCTCAAGCTTCGGCTTCTGCCCCAGGCCTCAGCAAGTCTAAGTCAGCGCTGGAGACCCCATTAAAACGGGGTTGCAACCCACTTTGGGGTTCCAACCCACAGTTTGAGAACCGCTGATCTAGTTCATCCCCTGCCAATGCAGGATTGTTTGCCAGGCAACACATTCTAGTGCTTTGTCCAAACTTATTTCAAAATGGCTGAAGCAAAAGGTGTTTCACTACTTCCCTTGGGAAGATCTATTCTACACTATAACTTCAGCGGTTATTCCAAATACTCTGCAAAGTCTCTTTTCAGTTCCTTTGAATTAACCCAGTCTCCGACCAGGAAAGAGAAACTTTTGTTAAGAATTGCTGGATAAAACAAGCAGGAAAGTTTTTAAAATGTTCATATTAGAAGTTAATAAAAACCACGTTTGGTTATTTATTCTATTTCAGGCACCAAGTAGGTATTGAACTGATAGTTCTCCAATACATTGTCACTCACCCTTGTTTTCCTGAGGTCTTCAATGCTTGCAGGATTCATAGTAAAACTATGGGAATAACAAAAAACAAAATATTACAGGTATGTACTCATCAACAAAAACACCATTTTGAAAATAACATTGTACCGAATGTCAACATTACTAAAATAGCTTATATGAAATGTAGAAACAGTCACATAATTTCTTGACTTCAAACACATTTAAGAAAAACACAAAATCAAAGATAATTTTCATAAAACAATATGTAAGCAACATTTCTAAAACCTGTAAATATATTAGAGTTAAAATCATATTATAATTATACTGACCATTAAACACAGAAATTAAGGCTTTGGGGAGATGGTTGCAAATGATAATTCAACAATTTGCTCTGCAGTAGTATGCAAAATGCATTTTTCAGAACTTTATATCACGTTAAAACTCAGATTTTCATTTTTTGAAATCGTGTTTTCTACTCTAAACATACATGAAATTGCTATAATTTTTCATTGAAAAATAGAATAAAAGCCTTTTAAAGATTTTTGTTTTATTTTGTTTTTTTGGTAAGTGAATCAACTGTTCAACCAATAGTCCTGGAAATTCAGGTTCTCTACGGATGAGACCAGGTAAACTTCAGATAATGAAAGTCACATATCACAGTGTCATTATGCTTCAACTTGACCTGAGAAAGATCATCTCCAGAGGTGAGATGCTAATACAATTTCCATGTCCACTTCGTCGTACACATCTAGACTGAAATTGTCATTACAAAGGTACCAATTAATGCCAATTTTTCTGGTGTCTTTTTACTGGAGATCTGCTTTTCAGAAACCCAGTTCAAATCACTAGCTCATTTTATAGGTCGAAAAACCATCTCACATTAACAATGCTTACCCCTACCAGATCTAACATGAAACAAT
This sequence comes from Chelonia mydas, assembly GCF_015237465.2. Lineage (NCBI taxonomy): Eukaryota > Metazoa > Chordata > Testudines > Cheloniidae > Chelonia > Chelonia mydas. Next base: position 108,067,502 of record NC_057853.1, on the reverse strand, counting down.
TTTTTTCTCCTTCCAGTTTTATACTACTTGTCTAGCTTTTCTTCCTTGCTCAACACTACTGCTGCTAGTTTTATTCTGATATAATTCTTTTAACACATTTAGCTCCTCACCCCTCTTGCTTAATTTTCCAAAATCCCCATTAGTAAACTTCCCACAGAACTTCTTGTAGCCCATTGCTTTCATTTAGCACATACCCCGAACTCCCCTACTCCCTGCAGCAATCATAAACAAGTATTTTTGGTGATCCAGCAGTGCGCACACACATTTAGAATGCTTTGGTTACAGTGTATTAATAAATATTAAATACGTATTTAACACTGGACAGTATATACTTCATTTATCTGTTTTTATATGGTCAGACTAAAGGACAAGGTACAAATATAAATAGCAACATGCTTTAAAAGAAGCATAATAAGATCAATAAATAACCACTCAAACCTATTAAATTATTCACATATAAAAACACAGCTATTTTAAAATTTTCCCAAATTAACTGGGACAACAGACTGCTGATATGGATAATACTAAAGTTGCCATTGTCAAAGTGGCAGGCATGTATGTATATATGGTAATTTTCAGAATATATTTTCATTTTCAAAACCAATGCTTTTGTATCCTTTTATAGTTGTTACAAATGATTACTGAAATAACATTTACTCTCTGGAAAATGGGTTCAGATTCTGGATTATAATAATAAATTATTTGACAACATTATTTTTAGTCTCTGTATTATATATCACAAAATCTACAATTTGGTAAGACTGTAAAGGTTATATATAGCCCAGGAGCACACATGTACTGAAAGTGCTGAGGCTGAAGCTTGCTGGCAGAGCTTTTGCCAAAGGGCCCTTCTCAATGCTTGCTTGCATGTAACCTGTATCAAACCATTCTGATCAATCCAAAGCCTTCTTGGCTCATGAGTAATGAATTCACCTTTAATTTTTAAAAGGAAGAAGAAAAAAAATATCTCAGTAGCCTAGTACTCATGAATACATTAAACAAGCTGGTGCATGAAAAAGGAAAATTAAATTTGGTAATGAAACATTTCAATTTCAGGCTACTGAAAGGTTATTACAAGCATCTGAAAGAACAATTTTAAAGCTATGAAAACACTGTACAGCATTTGTAGTTTTAATATAAAAAAATTAACCTAAAATAAGTAATGGCTATTTTGTTGCTGTCCATTCCTTCCTTTGCTAAGCCTATAAACCTTTGATCATATATGTAGTTGATATGGAAGAGTGGAATGGGCATATTTTATACAGAGGCTTGGAAGGATTAAATTTTTGTTGGTAAATGTCAATTTCACTACACACACACACACAGTGGAAGAAGTATTTCCATCTATAATGACAGAAATTCACAGACAGACAAAGTAAGAAAAAATGCTGCTTGAAAACATATTAGAGTTTGATTTAAGATCTACTTTGTATATTTTAACATTTGATGTTGATGACTTGTGTTTTAATGGTTATAAAGCTTTAACTTTTTGAATCTCAACATCTACTGTCATTAAATAATTGTTGTCTATTGCCCCCCCCCCCCCATAATTTCCTGCAATGGTGAAAATTTAAATTGATAAAAAAAATGAAAAAAAAAAAGTTTAAAAAGTAATATACTTCCAAATTATAAAAAAATTAAACATTGAATTCTCCCAAGCCTATTTATATAGCAAGTATTTTGCAATTATACAGCAATTAAAGGCCAAATGAGCTCTAGGAAAGTTTGGTCTTTGGTTTATACTGAAGCACAGTGAACCAATTGCAATATTTAGAATATTACATAAAGACTGGATTACATGAACAGTCACAATTGTGAGGGAAAAGGTGTCTGAGGAATCAAGTTCTGGTTGATTTCTATTATACCAGTTTGTACAGTGATCTGAGGCGTTCTGTCCTGTTCACTAGAGAACAGTTTTGAATGAGGGGCCTCTTTCATCAGGTATTGTCCACACATCTAAAGGCAGGAACCCTCTCACAAGGTCTGCCTTTTAGTCTCACACTGATGTGTCAAACACATGATGAACTACTCATTCATGGCTGTCTTTTGTGATCTGTTCTGAGAACAAAAAAAATGAGTTAAGTGAACTGGATCGAATTAGCTTGGTGAAAACCAAGAATGTCTTTATTTAATGAAGTGTGGCGTTAATTTGGGATACCTTTCTTTTGGAACGGTTTCCTCATGTTAGACAAGATACAGAATAATACAATGACTGCTCAACCGAGTTTCTGAAAGGTTAAGGAAGCAAGATCTTTTATAGCACTGAACCACTTAAATGCTCCTGTGAAGTAAGTTCTGAGATACCTGCTCTTCTTTATCTGCTATTATGGAAGAGTAACAGTCACTACACAATAAATCTGTATTTTGAAATTAGAAATGTAAACCATTGGGAGTACTGACTTCTTTAAAACTGAAAAACATGCACACTTATTATGACACAGCGGGCATCTTAATTCCATCTACAAAATTAGCAAGTGTTATGTTTGGTACGTAGTTAACTGCAATTGCACACAAATATGACAGCAAGATTACAAATGAAGCACACATTATTCAAGTTTTAAGACATAAGTGGGAAATACTCTCCTTCCCAATGAAGGAGGAAGAAACAGGTGGTCTGAAACCTTGTAATTTTTTTATTTTTATTTTTAAATGAGAAGGTCTACTAACTAACTTGGGAGCTCCATGGTCTCGTTGAGCCTAGCATGGTTTCCTGCCAGCTCTTCCAACCAGAGGTGAGCCTGAGCAGTTCCAGACTCTCTCAGCTGTACTCATAACTCACTAACTGAGAACCCTAGAATACCTTTAAAATTGCAAATATAGGTTTTTCTGCATGTGTTGTGTATTTGAAGTTACTGGGCTCTTTTTGTTTCTTTTGTTTCATAATGCCACACCCTTAACTTTAATTTAGTATTTTATTTGACTATAATTATGTAAAAAGAAACAAAATGACATACTCCTTTACACTATATATAAATACAGTATTGATCATAAGCCTTTCCATCTCTTCAGCAACATTTTCTTAACTACACAAGGCCATTCTGATTTTTTAACTGCAGTCACTGATGTAACCAATGCAACATGTTTCTATAGAATATGTATATCTAACTGATAAAACAAAGTATATCAGTTTTGCTGTTCTTCTAATGGTAGCAGTACACAACATAGCTAAAATAGTTAAGGTCCTATCCTTATTTTTCCCAGGGTTTGATATATTGGCAGTGAAGTTTTTCTGTGGAAACATGACAAAAATATGTTCACAGCTTGGAAGCATTTTTTTCTGTTTGTTTTTAAAGTGTGGTTCCACTGTCAAAAGTGACTGTAAAAATTGGCATTGTGGTATTTTATATTTATTGTTTCTCATTTACTTCAAAACTAAATTTGCTCAGTTTACTAAACAGCTCTGTCAACTCCTCCTGGGAACCAAAAGTCAAATTGGTTCTTTCGGGCTCACAGGTCACCACCATCAAAACTGTGTGACGTGTATGCCCGGTTACTATTTCACAAAATGGATTTTGTATGTATTCGCTATTAGAAAGGCATGCTCACATGCAAAGTAAAAATCAATTTTAACAGGATTTTGCAGCTCCACAAACAACCGTTCCAGAAGACAGCGTACCATTGCTCAGTCAGCGCATGCATGATCCTAATGTAAATGATCTATTAATTTTAGTAGGAATAGTATGTAAAGTGTAGTTTAAAATTGCCATTATAATCCAAAATGACGAAGATAGATATTAAAATAAGCTTCATTAAGATGACATTGGGCCCAGAGACACTTAAGAAAATGAAAGAGATAATTGGTAGATCAGCTGACTTCTGCTGCTACTAAACACTGCTTATTTATTCCTTCTGCTCTTTTTTAGCACCATGATCCATGTAGCTCCTTTAACTCCCATCCTGTGTAGTAAAATAACCTCCACGTCTTCTTTCAAATCCCTCCCGTGTAATACACTACTCCTCTGAAGTGTTTTCAATGATAATCCACCCACCAATCTGCCACAAACATTATACCACCAACTTAAGATCTAGTCTACACTTAACAAGTTTTTCTGGCAGAACTATGTTAGTAAGGGATGATTTTTTTTTAATTAGTTTAGTTATCCCAGTAAAAGCTCTACTGTAGACACAGTTATACTAGAATAAGGAGCTTTATACCAGTAATGCTTATTGTGGTTCATTAACCAGAATAAACTATACTGCCATAAATATTTTTATACTGGTATAATGGCATCTACACTAGGATTTGTTGGGGTTTTTTTTGCCACTTTAAGTATGTCAGCATAGTTAAAGTGGAAAAGCTTTTAACTGTATATAAGGCTTTAGTATTTGTGTGTCAGAATGGTGTTATTCCAATTAATTTTAATGGGATTATCTATGAGAGTAAAGTTAGGCTATGTCTACACTGCACTGTCGTTGGTAAAACTTTTGTCGGTCGGGGTGTGAAAAAAAAAATACCCATCCCCCCGATCGACAAAAGTTTTATTGACGAAAATCGCCGGTGTAGACACTGCTTTGTTGGCAAGAGAAGCTCTCCTGCCGACAAAGCTACCGCCCCTCATTGGGGGTGGTTTTATTTTGTTGACAGGAGAGCTCTCTCCTGCTGACAAAGAGCGGCTTCACTGCGTACCCTACAGCAGCACAGCTGTGCCACTCTAAGGTGCGCAGGGTAAACATAACCTTAGACACATACATAAGTGTCTCAGGATTAGGATCTTAAAACGTAAGAACTTTGAGGCAGGGACCAGATTTTTCTCTATGAATGTATAATGCAAAGCATTCTGATGACACTCAAATGAGAAAAAATGATGAAGTGTTTTTTCCTAGGGGGGAGAGATCACAATTAATAAAAGAGGAAAAGTACAAAAGATTGTTAAAACACAATAAAGGGCTTTGCTTTTATCATCAAAGCAACAAAATATTGTGATGTTTGAAATGATGGTTGTCACTGCCCTGAGCTGTGCAAACTTTTGATGCAGAAGGAGTTTCAGACAAGTCCTACATGCCACATGTACAGTATTTAAGCACAATGGTGAGAAGTAGACACTTAATCCACAGAACATTAAGGAAGCTCATCTACCTTCTAGTTCCTATTTCGTCCATCACCCTAAAGGAATCAAGGCATTTCACACCCCTTCCATGACTCCAGATTGCCAGAACCACCCCCAACAACCGCACACACTGCCCACAGCATGCTCTCTTCCCAATTTTCCACTGCTAGCCACATTGTCAGACTCTACATCCAGGTGCCATGCTGGCTTCCATGAATGTTCCATACCTGGGCTCTCAAATGCAAACATCCCTTTATCAGTTCTACTCTCCAGAAGAGGGGTCATGACTTAGCACAAGGAAAGTAAATCACATCAGCAGAACAGGCCAATGAGAAGAGTATAGACGCAAAATCAGCTGCCGTGAAATGGTGTAGGAAGAAACATTCCAATCAAGAGACCTGTCCAACATCCAAATGCCAGAAACCTAAGCTCCCTCCTAAGCACAGAAAATTCTACCTAGCATAGTCATTAGCCAATTCCCCCATGTCACTCACCTGGGAATCAGCTAGCTTCCTAGGGTTATATTATTTATATCTGTTATTTTTATCAGGTTAATTCAGACCCTTTATTTTCCTGGAACTATTTTTTAGAATCTAAATTTTATTAAATAGTAAAACCTGTTTGAAATTTCCTGGCTTTTATTACTTTGACTTCAACTTTAACTTATTTGAAGTCACAGCTGAAACTCCCCTTAACTCCTGTCACAATGAAAAAAAGTGACTAGAAAAAAAATGACATAAGCTAAGACAGACAGACTTACCATAGTTATGATTTTATGGGTTGTCTTGGTTTGCATCATGACCATAAAAATATATTATTTTATACTTAATTTATCATGTGTGTATGATTTTTCCACCAGTTAAATACATTTATTTAATCACAGTGATATAAAATACCTAATTTTCCTTCCAATACAGCCACCTGGAAAGAGTTAGATAGTTTGGTGGTTGTACATTACTTGAATAGTCCTTTCTAAGTTGCTCTGATCAGTTTTATGATTGAGACTTATGTTCTTGAAGATTTATGATGGTAAACAAATAAAACATTAGACATATTGGCTGTTTAAATACTTGGTTTCTAAATATCTAGAGATTAAAGCAATGTTTATAAAAAACTGCTCAACAACAAATTTAAAAATATTACAGCTGGAGCAGTTTACTTTGACACTGTGATGAGTATATGGCAAAGATTTCTAACATACTGTATGTAAATCATATTTCCCCTAAGGAGCAAGAGCTTTTTAGATACTCATCTTTCACTATGCAGGTTAGTTATACAATCACTACTGTGTATAACTTTTCAGTATAAAGTATGTATTTACATTAGTCTTTACTATTCAAAGTATTAAAATCTTCTTGGTTAATGTAATATCAACACAGTTCAGTGAGTGCTTTCATCATATGTTACACAATGCCCATTTTACAGGTAATTTGCAAGTTACACCAATTCTTTTTTTTACTTTACTTAACACGGGTATTTTTAAGGTGAAGTAGATCACTCCTATCCAAAATCTTTGGACTGTGGAATGTTTCTTTACTCAGAAGTGACATACCTTTCAGGTTTCTTTCTTTCTTTCTTTTTTTTTAAAGTAAGTTTCATGAACTTGAAATTAATTGTATATTTATTTTCATAAAAATATATATGAATATAATCCTACCACCAACATACTCTAGGGGGAAAAAAGGAATAAATGCAGATGATATAGTTAATGAAATTCAGACACTAACTTTCCTTCAAATATTACCAGCCATAGCAGGCTAGTAATGAAGACACCACTTCCTAGGGGAAATTACAGTGCAATATGGCAGCTATGGAAGGATGGATTGGGCACATTATTGCCATCTACTTCCCTATGAGATTCTGGTAAACAATGTTTTGGGATTCACTGCTATATAAATTGTTCTGCCACAAAGCAATCATTCAGGGCTTTCTGGAGTATGTGAACCACAAGGTTGCAAAAATAATACCAGGAATTGTTGTTGTTGCCATCCTTCCATTTTGTTAACATTTCTATGAATTTGCGAGTTAAGGAGTTAATAACAAATCTTGGATGGAAGACACTTTTTGTTGCATCTCATCCTCCATCTACATGTTGTGTATACAGACCCTGATTCTACAATAAGTTATGCACGAGCAGACTTCTGCATTCTTATGGAGCTCCATTAAAGTCAGTGTGAGGCTCCCTGTGGATTCAAGGAGCCTTGTACACAGAGCTCATTGCAGAATTGGGGCCTTAGACTGTAAACCCTTCAAGGCAGGAACCTTTTCCTCACATCTGAAGAGCACTTACTATATAACTGATTTAGGATATGTCTACAGAGGCGACGTTCCGCGCTACGGTGGCAGCGCTTTAACATGGCTGTGTAGTCTCGGCTCCAGCACTAGGAGAGAGCTCTGCCACTGTACACTGCCACTTTACAGAGCTGAAACTTGCATCACTCAGGGGGGTGGTTTTTTACACCCCTGAGCGAAGGAAGTTTCAGCGCTGTAAGTGTAGACAAGTCCTTAGTACTATACCAATAATGTTAATAATGAAACTTTACATTTACATAGAAATTTTTATGCAGAGAACCCAAAGAACTTTGCAAAACTTAGACCACATCACTCTCTCAACGAGGGGTTAGATTAATTTTAAAGATTGGTGAACTGTGGAAAAGTGGTTGTGACTTGTCCTGGGTCACACAATAATATTCTCCACAGATCGGATAACGGAACCTAGACCCTTTGTTGCTCTAACCAATAAACGACAAAATTGTTCTCAGATATTGGACTTAATCTGATCCATTGTACTAAGCAACCGTCAGCTGTTACATTGAGTGTCTATCACAACTAACAGCCTGCCTATTCATGTATAAAAGAAAAGAGTGGCTGCTCAATAGAGGCAGAGAGAAAAACAGACTGAGGTGGAAGTGAAATATAGGTCAAAAACTTTTCTTAGTAATTTAGAAAACTCCAACCAAATACTTTTTAATCTGGGATTAATATTAATGTAAACTGCAACAATACTTCTTTTAAAAGTACAATTTATGTGATTTGAAATTACATTTTTTCTTTTGAAAAAGTGCAATCATGAAATATAACAACTTTAGAACACCTTACTGGAGGTCGCTTTGTTATATTTATAAACAAAAGATAAAGGACATAATTCTCCACTGCTGTGTACCTTATGTAGCCATTTACATGTGTGCAAAGAAAATAAAAAGTTGGTGTAAAATGCCAAACGAGAATGGTAGTTTTACCCCCACTTTGCACACGTATAAATTGCAGCAGAAGTGACATGGCAGTGGAGAATCAGTTCTACAGTGGGTTGAAGGCAGATTCCGAGACGCATAATGGGGCTTTCTGAAAGTGCTGAGAGAAGAATAAGTGTGGTAGGCCATGCACAGGGGCCCTGCTGGGATGATGGTTTAAACTCTCTCAGGCCTGGTCTACACTAAAAAGTTAGGTCAAGCCAGCTATGTCACATCCCTGAGCGATGTAGTTAAGCCATCCTAACCTTTGCGGTATACAATGCTAAGGTGAAGAAAAAATTCTTCTGCTGACCTAGCTATCACCTCTTGGGAAGGTGGATTACTTACGCCAATGGGAGAACCCCTCTGCCTTTGGCATAGGTGGCATCTATACTGAAGCACTACAGTGGTGAAGATGCACCGCTCTAGCTTTTAAGAGTAGACAAGCCCTTAGAGGCAGTTTCAAATATAAGTACCTTGAAATAAGTGAACTAGCACTTTGAATACAACCACTAGATGTAAGCACCACTATTTCCAGATTACTATTAAACATGCAAGTGCAATAATTGAATAATTGCACAGGGATTAAAAGACTATTTGAACCTCAAATATAAAGCTGCAGTGATTTTGCACTTTATGCCAGACTGAATTTTATTGCAGTTTCTATAAACAAAATTGGCTAATGACAATAACCTTAAATAAAAAGGGAATATTTCTAAGCATTTAAATATTTTTCTTTTTATTAGGCATTTTTATACCAAGCTAAGAAATCTAGTTTTGAACAGATGGTGCTCTACCTGAATGATTAATGATGTTTCATCCTCAAGAGATGTACTATGGATCATTCAGGTCACTCTAGTTTAGGTTGTGTAAGCACTTGAACTATAAGGCACAAATTCAGGGATCTATAACTCAGCTCGAAAAATTCACTCCAGATTGAAATTAGGTATTTAAAGTCTCAAGGTCAAGAACTATTTCTAAAGACTTCAGAACTAGTTCTTTTATTAATTTATTTTTACATCAGTGAGAAAAAAAGGGAAGTTTATCAGTTTTAGATTCTTTATGCATTGGTTTAAATTAAAAAAGAAAAAACAACTTCACTTGAATAAATGAAATTTGAGAAAATAATCTAAAGCAATTACAATTTTTTAAAGACTTGAATAGCCAATGCAGTCTGCTTTGAGTGGAGTCTACTATATATGCGCAGGAACTGAATTTCAAAGGATTTTATATGCCTTAATATGCATTTACAAGACTGTAAACGCTTGTAAAAATCTTGTAATTATTTAGTAACATGAACTTTAAGCACCATCAGTATTTATAAAATAGGTATTCTAATCAGAGATATCTGATTCATTTACTCAAGTCAAGACCAATTCAAACTGTTAATAGAATATCCCGTAAGAGTCCATCACTGTTCCAGTCCAGCGTAGGTAGTGACTCTATTATTGAAAAGTTGCTTTGTAATGGCCTGGGGGTTGGTGGTTTCAGCCCTGTTCAGAGTTCATTTGTGTGCACGTCACAAAACCAAAATCACAGCTGGCAGGTTTAGCTCAAATGTCAAGACAGAGACATGAAGATGTAACTACTCTCTCATTATAAGAGATGATCCTTCCACATCAGAGATTAAGCACACTGGCAGGGTGGGAATTCTGTACTGCTCCTGCAAGCATTGTACTTGTTCTGTGCTTCAGAAAAAGGTCAGACTGGTGCCTTGCATACTGAATTCACAGTTCATATTCAAATTCTATAATAATACAATACACTGACTCATTCTGTCATTTTCATAATATTCTCAATAGGTTAGGCGATCAAACCAGTAATCTAATTTAACTAGAAATGTGGCAATTTAGCTATAATCTCGTGAATACCAGCAGAGGAAAGTGAAGAAAATAAACAAAATGCCATCCAAGTTAAAGTTAATACAGTAACAATGTATGCAGCTGCTTACAGAGAAGAAATTTTACAAAGTCAGGAAAAAGAAATAAAAATTCAAAACAGTGTAGCCTACACACCTATGCTTTATGAATGATTGACAAAAGACAAATACGTTGAGAGACTTCATTACTGCAGCAGGCAAAATAATGGGTTTTCTGGAAGCAGGATCTCCAAAACAAAGTGTATGAAGGAAAGTAGCTAAGAAGAGAGATGCATTGCTTATTCCTTTTAAAAGTTACAACATTGCACTCCTTTGCACCGTTCCTCTAATGGGCTCTGTGCAAGAGCAGGGGTCCACTCACATGGAGCTTATTGCAGAAAGAGAGCCCCAGTGCATCATGCTTAAGGGCGAAATTGAGAAGTAACAGTGACACATACTAAACTTTAATGAAATTTTAAAGCCTGAAAATATACTGTGTGCTGCTCTTTGTCCTCAGTTGGTATGTTCTGGTCACTTTGATGCTCTCAAAATTCCTGTAATTTTTGTGCCATCTGACTCTCAAACGTTATGTTCTGTGAAATAGCATCTGAAAATGAAGAGACGGCAAGAGCTGTTTGGTGAGAATACAGTGATGAGAGGTCAGGAAGACAGGAGCAATGCAAAAATCTGTGTTATTTCAGACTTTCACAATTAGTTGAAGTATTTGTAAAGAGGAAGTTATCATCATCATTACTAACAGCAGACACCCAGCAACAGCCAGGGCTGACTGTTAAGCATGACGAGATGCACAACCATTGAGATTCACTGAAGAGACAAACTGTCAAATCTAGGAACGGTTCTCAAAACAAGAAAGATAAGCAAAACAGAGTAAATAAAAGCCTTATTTTTTTTTAAATGCAACTTTTAGGTGTGTTTGAAGTAGCAAAAGAACATTTAAAAACACAGTAAGTTGTCACTATAGATTACAGGATAGAAGGAATGCAGGTTTTATTTGTATTTGTTGTTATGCTATATATTCAAATAGATTTCAATTTCTATAAGAATTTTGTAAGTATTTCTTACAAACACAATTGTATGTAAAGATGTTAATATTACGGTATTAATGTAATACACATAAGAGGTGACAAAGTTAGTATGGGAATAACGCCTATATTTTAAGCACTATAAATTCTCTTTTGGAATCAACACAAAAGATGGGTAAATTTCCACCCCCCGTACGCTATTGTGACCTTTCCACATTAACAGTCTTTGACCAAATTGATAGTATTTTTCTTCCAAAACTGTGTGGATGGCCAACAGGTTGGTACACCTCTACCCCGATATAACGCTGTCCTCGGGAGCCAAAAAAACTTACCATGTTATAGGTGAAACCGCGTTATATCGAACTTCCTTTGATCCACCGGAGCGCACAGCCGGAGCCCCACCCCCCCCAGAGCGCTGCTTTACTGCATTATATCTGAATTCGTGTTATATCGGGTCACATTATATATATGTATATATATTTACAGTATATGTAAATGCATATTTGAAAAATCCCTCCTTCTCCACTTCTACATTTCCTTTCCTCTTTCCTTAAAATACACAACATAAGAAGTATTTTACAAGAAACCAGAAATCAAGAAAGTAACCAAATTTTCTCTTATTTTTTCTGAGTGGTTTAATCAGAACTCAGATATGTGAGGAGAGAAAGCTCTTCTTATTTACTATAGAGGCATTTAACTCAATCTAAGTCTGCTCAGCTTCTGGAACATCTAGTTCACAGAAAGTTTAGTCAGTTGTTCAACTGACTTTTTTCAAAAACAGACAATGATTATAGATACATAGTACTTAGTATGTCACTTCCCTTTTGGGGTGCTACATCCATTTGATATTCTATAATGAAATTTCAATCTTAACTAGCTCCTACACTGTTTAAGTGTAGAATTGCCGTTATGACGACTACTCTGTCATAGAAATGTAATCTAAAGGGTTATTTTTAAATCATTCTTCGAAAGTTCACATACATCTATCACATACATCACTTTCCTAAATCTGCCATTTGATCATACTAGTAACAACCTGTCAGCTTTAACTATTGGACTATTTGTTACACCGTGTCCAGTACCCAGAAGCTCATTAATTACCTAAACTCCTTCTGTAGGTCTTGTTAATTACCCGTCTTCTGTCTCAGAGGACCTTGTTAATAACTTGTACAATCTCTCTAAAGAGGTCCTAACAACACATTAGAATTAAAGATGCTTTTCTTTTAGCACCTGTCAAGTGGTGTAAATTGAGAAATTTTCACATCAGTTTTATTTTTTTAAACAAACAATTTTAGAGAAAAGATGCACAAAGGTTTGGTCATTTTATGAAGGATTTTTATTTTTCGAAGACAAATATCTATTTATTTAGGTGTGTTCGGTATAAAGACAACATGGCTGGTGTCCACAGATTAACCTCCTGAGAGCTCTATCAATTAATGGGAGCAATTACAATAATGAATGCAATATAATATATAGGGCAAAAGTTTCAAAGCAGTGGATTAGGAGTTATGAAGACAAATCCTATTACTGTTAAAGGATGACTAGGAATACTAGCATATATTGTATGCTTAGTGACTGTTCATTGGCTGCATGGTGTAAATGCCTTGGAACTAATGGATTTATAAACATTTACAAAAAGTGCATTTTCTTTTACTGTAAGCCCATAACTTATTTCAAACATCAAGAAGTTAGCATAGAAGTGTCTAATGCTCATTTACACCAGACAATAAAAGAGTAAGAAAATAATCCTTGCCATTTACACAATACATTACATCTTCAAAGCCTTTTAATCAACTGTAATATCATCCTCACAAAATTTTTAAGGGGTACAGAAGCATCATCCCCATTTTACAAATAAGGAAACTGAAGCAGAAAGGTTAAATGACTTGCTCAAGGGTAGAGAGCGAGCTCTTGCCAGAGTGGAGATTATCAGAAATTATGAATTCCTATATCTCCATATTTCCAACATCTCTTACTCTTGCTGATTTTATTGTAATTCTCTAACAGCAGGTTAACCCTTATTAAGCTAACCAGACCAATGAAAATGAAATCCTGCTTTCCCTACTGCATCCATCTAACTGTTAGGAACAAATAGGTGCTGTAAGCAAACTACTCACATCTCTCTCCACTTCTGAAGTGGCAAACACAATTACTTTTTATTTTCATAATGTATTGTTTTATAATAGCAAGGATAATCAATAAGGTGGGCAATTAGTGGATTGGCTAGGTGATGAACAAAAGCCTCCTTCCAGGAACTCATCTAGCCAACAATTATCTGTACTACCAGGAAATGCTATTCCTCAAATTATTATTGTTTAATCAGAAAATGCCAAACTAAATTAATTAGGATTAACTTGGAGTCTGATATAAAGCTCACTGAAGTCAACAGAAAGACTCGCATTAGACTCGCAAGAGGCATGGTAGGCCCACCAAGAGTTCACGTATGTATGTGTGGAAGTTAGCCACCTAATTACCTTTGAGTATGTGTGCTCCAGGTAGCTTAGATAATAAGTCAGACAAAAAAAAAAATTGCCTGTCTTTCAGATTCACTTGACCCAGACAAAAAACTTGCATCATCCCAATCTCCAGTCAGCTATGGTCAATACCAAAACTAAAGCCACCACCTCAAACCCTAAGTCCCAGATTCAAAAAGGAGATACACTTCCTTCAACATTAAAAGCTTAATTGTCAGCCAGCCTGATGCCTGAAAAATAGACCCTCTCCTACCAACCTACCTTCACAATAGTTTTATGTTCTTCATATAGTCTCCATTTAAACTTCGTAAATGACAAAGAATTTATATTTCAGCCTTGAGGTTCTATCAGATAATCTTCAGATACATGCTGCATGAGGCCAGGTATATGGTTTCTTTGTAATTTAAGCAAGACAAGAGCATTTGTCTGTAATTTACATTACCTTGCCTTTTAAACCTCTAGTTGGGAAACTTACCCAGATATTTCTGAGTGTACTAAGATGGGGAGAACTGGAAGAAGACTTCAGACTAAAAACTGTTATTACGTAGTATCAAAAATATGCTAGGTACTTGATGAGTAAGGAAACAAGGTCCCTTCCACAAAGAGGTTAAAATATGGAGAACGAGGAAAATAGAAATTAAGCAAAAAGCAGCTCAAAATCCAAATTCTCAGTATGTACATTTTATCCGAATATTGAACATGCATATATTAAAGCAGACTTTTTCAGCCTAACTTATGCTGTATCTATAAACATATATATTTAGACATTTTGTACCATATCACTAATACCACATGTACATTAAACATTCTATTTTACTTACATTCCAATTAAAATTTGTAAAAGTGAAGTTAAATTGTGAAGTTATTACATATATATGTTTCATAAGTAAAAGTTTCTAATTCAAAGAAAAATATTATTTGCACATAATATATGTCAACACAGGGAGAACACACAAAGATTTTGATATGACTATAATATTGGAATGTGTAAAAAGTAAAATTTTTCATTTAAATCTACTACATGATGGATATTTTCTTATAATATTCATCATATAGTAAAGACGACTAACTTTTATACTTCTGGCTCTGCGGAATTAATGGAATGAAATTTGCATTATAAATGCGACGTGTAATGTGACCATAAACTAGGGGAAATTAGGAGTTATTCTAGATCCAGGTAGCAAATGCCATTATAAGATTAAAATTTATCAATACTTGCACTCTGTATCTAAAATATCGCAATACTTCTACTTAGCAAAGGAAATAACTATCTTATCTTAGATACAGAGGTGTTGTAATAATTAGTGACTTCTAAAAAATGATCACTATTTAGATTCAGTAGTAAACAAGCCTCCATCTAAAGCCAAGACTTTAAAGACAAACCCATGCTAAAGATGTATAATGTCTTCAGAAACTCAAAACCAAACAGCACTTACAGCTCATGTTTGCAATACACAATGTAACTTCAAAAAGATCCTTAGAAGTATACCACTGGAAAGAAAATGATCAAACTATATGAGAAATTCATCCTTTCTACTTACAAACGGATGAGCCGTTGTATAAACGTATATAATCTGTATGCTTTATTATATACTTAAACACATTTTCATTTATATAACATGCTCAAGATATCAGGTCCAAATAAAGTAAAACTTACCTAGATGTAGGCAACATGCTTGTGGGCTTGAAGTTGGTTGTAAACGGATTACGTGAATCATAATCAAAACTCTCCTTATGACTTGCACCAAATGCACTAGGGGATTTCAAGTCAGTGGAACTATCTGATCCCCCGTTGCTAAGTTTATCCAACTTCTTGCTATCTTTTTTTCCAGTCACTCTTTCAAAAAGGCTAACTTTCTCCTTTTTCTCTTTTTTAATTTCTTTTTTGATTTCAACAGGCCTGGAAAACAGACTTATGTTTTGGTCCCATGATGCAGGGCTTTCTTCAAATGGATTTTTCTGTCTTGGAAGCGTAGCGAACTTTTGGGGTAATGAAGCACTCACATTTGTAAAGGGGTCATTTTGTGCTTTAGATGCTGATTCACTTTCATCAGCTGTGTTGTCAAGCTGGTTCATTTTAGAAGTATCAGCACTTAATGTCCTCCTATGTGGAGATTTTAGACCTCCTGCAAACAATTTTGTTGTTAGTATATAAGCAGTGAGACATTACCTCACACTTTATGACTGGTGGAGAGCTCATGTTATTAAATTCAGGTTTAGAAGTTTTGCAATTGGTTCTAATTTCAAAAGACAATTTTTACTGAATTTTTTAAAAAAGCAAAGCGGTTGTGGTCCCCAGTATGTGGTTAAGGAACTTTTAAGGAATCCATATGCTGTGCAATAAGCACTTGTTTTCTATCTCAGTGTTCTCAAACTGCGGTCCGCGAGCGTACTCCAGGGCGGTGTGTGACTCATGTCTGCGGCCACTGGCCCGCTGATCAGCAGCATCCAGGAGGCGCTGGGAGGGAGGAGGAGTGGGGACGGGGCATGCTCAAGGGAGGGAAGAGGTGGAGAAGAGGAAGGACAAAGGTAGGGAAGAGGTGGGGCAGGGCCTTGGAGGAAGGGGTGGAGTGGGGGCGGAATTTGGGGCTAAGCGGGGCTTGAGCACCCCCGGGGAAAATTAGAAGCCGGCTTGGGGGTCTGCAAAAATTTTTAAATCACAGTGGGGGTCCTTGGGTTGCTAAAGTTTGAGAACCACTGATATGAAAATTAGGTTGTACACATGAGGTGGCTGTGACTAGTTTGAAGTTTTAGAAAATGACAAACATATTGTTCTGCAAGAAATTTTGCACAACTGAAAACATTTCCAATTCTTCATCTACATTAGAGTTACTCTGGTGATAGTTTCTAGACATTCTAAAAAACATGATCAGATTCATTTTTTTCTTAAACATTTCTGACCAGTTAAACCATTTTTTGTATTGGATTGCTACATTAAACGTAATGTTATTACTGTATGCTTTAAACTTAGGAAAAAATGGGCAATGAAACAAGTCACAGAAGCTAGTTATTCCCTGTTTCTTGGCAACAACATTTAAACAGGAAATACGCATCATTTACTGATCTAAACAAAAAGGCAAGACTTCTATGAATTAACCTACCATACAGAGAAATAATTCTAAACTTCTTTGTCTGGAATTTAAAGCACGCACTAAACTCAACAGATACTTAAATGTTTTCACACTGATAGCAATGAGACTACAATCATAATGACTAAGATGAAGAAAAACATGTTTTACTTACCACTTTCATCGACAGAACTAAAAGATTCTAACTGACTTCTGAAAAGGTGCGTATGGCCAATTGTGCTGGATTTCATTTTTTCTGAAGAGACATGTGATCCAGTTAAATCAGACATTGAATGAGCTGAAGATAATCGCTGAGGTCCCAAAAGGAAAGGTTTTTTTGGTTTTGATTTTATTTGTATTTCATTACTGGAGATGTCAATGTTCGCATCAGGTATGTGAGTACTCAGAATGATTGCAGAGGATGTATCCGAAAGCGTCCCATCATTCTTTCGACCCTTCATTTTGTCTTTCAGTTTAGCAAAGGGGGATTTTGTTTTGTCCTTCATTGACAGATCAAACATGCTTGCTGTCATATTATTCCTCATAAACTGAATATTGACCTTTATTTCTCCTCTGTCTTTAGTTCTTTTCCCTTGTTTGGACTCTAGACTAAACCATCTTAAAAGAGAAAGGAAGCAAAAGAGAGAGAAAGTTGAGATATGTTTCATTATGAAGACTGGTCATAAAGCTGCATGCTATTTACAAGTTAAAATAATCTTGATATTGTAAACTGAACACCAGTACTATGGAAATTTTTATTCAAGCAATTCTTGGTTAAGATTTTCTATGTAATAAATTGACCAAATTTATATTTTTCCAATATAAATTCTTGAAAAGGAAGCTTTAAAAAATTACTTTGGCCTTGGAATGTGAGACGAGTGAAAAGTCAGACTTGGTGCAAGTGTACTAAACCCCACTGACGTCAGTAGAGTTTCATATGCTTAACAAGGCTGAACTTGGCATCTAGCATTAAACACCCAAATAATTTTTATTTTGCAATTTAAAGGACATTGCGAACTTTTCAAAAATAGACTTTATTTGTAAATAATGTACTACATAAATGTATATTGTGTGCCAAGTGTTCTACCCAAAACTCATTTTTGTTTTGGTTTTGCTTAAGTTTATATGCCAGTAAATATTTTTTTGCTCCCCTGCTGAGGTTTACGTGGGTGGCACTAGCAGAGAAGTGCTCACACACTGCTTTTGGGACCTCTGGTAATTCAGGGCCAAACATCCCATCAGTTATGCAAGTTCATCTCCACTGCCTTTAAGGGTAGTTGCAAGAACACAAATAGAGTAAACAGGTCCCACTTAGGTATGCCCCCACAATGAAGGGCTTGCTCCTCCTCTTTGCTGGTCACCGTAGCACTAACATCTACCCCCTCCTGTCTGGTTTTGGAACCATATGGATTCCCCACCCCTTCATGGAGGAGACAAAGTGAGGTCCCCAACATTTCCCGTTTCCCCTAAAACCAGCCCAGTGATGTTCCCTGGTCAAAAGGATTAAGGGCCCACCTAACCCCAAGCATGCTCTATTCCTACTCTGTTTTGCTCCGTAGTCCCCAGGAGGCATCTGTGGAGCGAAGAATCCCTCTACTTTCTATATCTACTCCACCTGTACACAGGACTCAGTGAAGGTCATTATCTCCTCCCATGTTTCTTCCACAACTACTTCCCATGTACTGAGCAGAATTCGGGGGGCCTCTAAGACACACACAGAGTCCCCAATCCTGAAAGAGGGGGAATAGGCACAGACTGAAAACATTCCTACATCTCTTCTTCCATTTCTCCTTGCCCTAAGGGGGTTTGAGGTTTCCTCCAGCTCCCGCTGCTCATACAGCTATGTGAAAGGTATCAAGGGAGTGTGGGAAATCTTCGTTCTCTAGCATCAGAGAAGAGAGAGAGGAATGAATGAGGGAAATAGGCTGTCTCCATGGATCAATGAAAGGGTACAAGGAAGCAGACACCCAGATACCCACCCAGCTGCTCATTTACTTGGCTCTGGCAGGTTCTAGGAGGTGATGTTACACGTTGATTCCTGAAAGACCAAAACAATTTCCCTAACAAACCAATTTTATATATACATATATAAAATGAGGGCTTATCTACACTGGCAATGTGAAAGCATGGCCACGGCAGCGCTTTAATGTGGCTTGTGTAGTTGCGGCTCTAAAAAAAAAAAAAAAAAGAAAAAAGAAAAAAAACACCTCCATGAGGGGCGTGACTCCCAGCGCTGGTGCACCGGGGAGGTGTTTTTTCCACACCCCATAGCGAGAAAGTTGCAGCCACTGTAGACAAGCCCTGAGTTAGTCCACAGCAACATCCACCTAAACTGTGAAGTGTCAGCTGCTCCACAGCTCCTGCACTGTCTGGAAAAAACACATGCATATGTATTCCCACAACAGTAGATTAGCATAACGTTACGAAGTTAAAACAGGAGAGTAGGAAATGACACTTACTATCAACACAGATAAGAAAATGATTATGCACATAGTACTATCAAATACTCAAAGTAAATAGGCTGAAAAAGAAGAGAAAAATAGTTCAATACCCTTTCAGGTTTTTTGTTTGTTTTCTTTAAACAAGTGATGGCTTAAGTAAATAAAAAGGTTTCAGAACCAGAAATATGAATTCTGAGTTGAGAATGTCCTTCAAAAGGTGACCTGCCAACGAAAAAATAAAAAGGGAGAAGAAGGGACATTGTCTTTTTTTGTTTGTTTGTTTCTTCATGATGTATAAAGAAGGTCCAAAAAGTTTTATACATTCCCAGTATCAAGTCTTGTCTTCCTTATTTTTACTAAGTATACATTTGAAGGCACAGATAAGAGGATTGAGAATTTTTTCATTCCTTCACAAAAGGGGTAGGAGAATTACATTTCTAATAAGGATACTCTTCCTTCTAATTGTTAGGCATTTAATTTGCATATACGTTAAACAAAAAGCAAACAAAGAAGTGTAAACAGTGAAGAAAAATATTTCTCTTTTCAGTTAAGCCAACTTCACCCTCTTTGGTATCAGTAATGCCACCAACCTAACTAGTTCGTCCAACTCTTTAACGGAAAAACAAGGTAGACAAAACCTAAAGTTCTAATGTAAACAGAAAACACATACACACACATATACCAGTCCTTTGTACATCATAAAGTAGCAAAAGAAGAAGTGAAAAAAACAACTCCCCGAAGCCCTTTGACAGGTCACCTTTAAAAGAAAGCTTGCTCAGACTCCGTATGTTCTACTATCTGTATTTAAACAAAAACACAAACAAAGAAACAAAAAAATATCCACACACATATACCATACACAACCCTTATGTTCTATCACTGGACTTAAATTGTACATTATTAATTAAAGCAGATCCAGCTTCTCAGACAAGCAAAAGCTGAGGCAGTGAAAGCTCCCTCTTCTACACCATTTACTGGACAGGCCAAATTTCACATGGGATTGTGGGTCTGGTTGTTGTTGGAGCACTCTAGAAGGGGAGAAGTAAATTCTGGCAAGAAAGACCAGGAAACAAAAAATTATACAAACTTTAAGTCAGTTTTTCCAAATTTAAGAAGTCCAACCTCAGCAGTGATTAAGCATTTTCCCCCCCAGTAAATCTCAGACAGGAATATTGTATCTTTGACAATATTCTTGCAAGGATATTCCTGAATTTGCATATGTTTTCATTTAGGGATCAGAACATTACTGTAATTTTAGACTGACATCTGATGTTTATTAACTTGTTTTGTAACAAATGTCAAAACACACATTTAAGGTTTAAAAACAGAAATGTTAGTATATCTGTGTGTGGATCTTTTACTGTTTAATGTAAGCCAACTACTGAAATCATCACAAGTTAACTAATGCATGCATCCGAAGAAGTGTGTTTTAGCCCAGAAAAGCTTATGCCCAAATAAATGTGTTAGTCTCTAAGATGCCACAAGTACTCCTTGGGTTTTTTTGCTGATACAGACTAACATGGCTACCACTCTGAAAGTTAACTGATGTGTGTCACTATCGGTATCACCTGTTGTTGGCACACATACAGCAAACTATTTTGACATTCATAAAAGCCTGAAGGAGTTTCATTATAGAATGTTTACAACTTGCATGTTGCCTTCAGAGTATGCGCAACTTGCATTCAAAGACTTTAAAGATCTTCATACCAAAAAACTAGTTCAGTTGCGAAAATGAAACAAACAAAACAAAAAGTCCCTTGGAAAATAATAAAAGGACATATGGTACTTGATCATGCACCCACTGAAGTCAACAGCAAGGGTCGCATTGATCCACTGGTACAAGACTAGGCCAATGGAGCCTGATCCTGAACTATTTACTCACGCAAAATTCTCAATGATTTCAGTGGAGTTTTGCTAGCGTGAGGACGATAGGATCAGACCTTTTTTCTTCTTGGTATAAAAACACACATTTGATTTTTATGGTGAATACAAGGTTATTTTGGTGACTTTGGAGACTGTATCTTACATTTTAGTTATAATGAAATTTCCATATGAGAGAAAAAGACTCAATTTCTGAATTTTTAGTCTGAGTCAAATATGTAATTTTTTTTAATACTGATAAGAATAAACCTTAGTAATAACAAATCTTGTGAAGAGTTCATTGTGAACAATCAATTCTGAAAGAAAGTGAATATTTCTTATTAGAATCTGTTTTTAAAGTACAAGGTTGTGTGCAGCAAACAGAGAAACAATGTACATAATAGGAAAAGGATTTGGAAAATAAAATTACGTTTTCAGATAGCAGCATATTGGGCCTGAATTATTAAATTCCATTATACTGTTGCCAATTTTTATATTGTAGTGTATTATAAAAGGTTATAAAACTTGCTATTTTGGTTTTGCTTACAGTACTTTTAACCACAATAAATGTTGCAGTTGACAGGATGCCATGAGCTTAGAAAGCCTGCATAAACTAGGAAAATGGCCAGTAACATGCATGAACAGGGACTTTTATTTAATAACCAAGTATTACATCTATTCTTACAGTCTTATATAAACAGACTTCATACCAAGACTCAACTTCAAGGGAAGTCCTACTGCCTTCTGCTTCAGATTCAAAATTCTTGCCCTCACCTTCAAAGGTTCTGAAGACGATGCCTTTGCTTATATCCTCTTATTTTTTCCTTACTCCTCTTCCCTCTCTGAGTATGCCTCCCATCAAAACAATTTTTGTTTCCTTTTCTCATACATTTCTGAGAATCCTGACCATGGGCTTTCGCTCCTCCCACACAAGCTTTTGGTTACCTTTATTTTGTAGATGGTATTTATTATTTGTATTGCTCTACTACACTCCAGCAGCCTTCTCAAAACATAAAGACTAGGAGACAGAAAGGTTCAGGACAAACTAGGAAAAATCTTATTACCTAGCAGCCCAAGACAACCAACAATCCAATCTGAACAAGCATGGTTATTTACTAACCACTAAAGAAATTACTTAAGAATCCTGTAATTAATAAGGAACCAACATCCACTATTCTAGCAATCTTCTTAATGACCCTCTCGATGCTACATATATAAACACCACAATACCAGGAGCACAGACTCCTTTACCTTGGCAGTAGTACACTGGGAGGGTAAGGAGGAAAACATACTGTGTTTCTATTATAGTGTATACACTAGTACATACTAATTAGGGCCAAATTTTCACATACACAAAAAGCCAAATAAGACAGCAGTTCAAAACGTTCACTCAGTGTAGCAAGAGAGCTATAAGCCCACTTCTGTTTTCCTGGATTTCGGAAGCTATTTTCTCTCTCCTCATTTTCTTCTGATTCTGTTGGTTTCTCCAACTTACTTTTTTCATATTTGATACTGTTAAACTTACACACTTTACACCCTGCTTCCAATAAATCTTTTGTGACCAATACTTAGTTTCTCTTCCAGTCATGGCGGTAGGTCGTATTACGGTCACTGTGATTCCTCTGTCTTCTCTCTCTCTCTTCTACCAATTGCCACAGAACTTTCCAATTCCAACATTTAATCCTGTCTCCTGTTAAAGGAGAATCGCTTAAAACATTCTGCTCATTATCTGAATAATAATATGGGTGCGGCAAAGATCTATGTACATTCTGTTACAAACCATAAAGTCTGTTACATATAGTCTCATACAGCTCCCTGTGAAGACAATGGGAGACTTTCTATTCACTTCAGTGGGAGATGAATTGGGCCATAGAATCATAGAAGATTGTGGTTGGAAGAGACCTCAGGAGGTCATCTAGTCCAACCTCCTGCTCAAAGCAGGACCAACCCCAACTAAATCATCCCAGCCAGGGCTCTGTCAAGCCGGGTCTTAAAAACCTCTAAGGATGGAGATTCCACAACGTCCCTAGGTAACCCATTCCAGTGCTTCCCCACCCTCCTAGGGAAACAGTGTTTCCTAATATCCAACCTAAACGTCCCCCACTGCAACTTGAGACCCTGCTGACGAGCATATTCAACCTCTGGCTCAGAATGAAAGCTGTCCCCCACCTCTGTTTCTTGCCACTGCCAAACATGGGAAGCAATGGAGTGATTTCCCCACTGAGTCCACTACTTCCCAAAGTTCTTCCTCTTTTCCCTCTCTGCCAATGAAGTATCTACTGTTTTCAGTTAATTTTAAATTTAGGCAAAGATTTTAAAAATAGGAATCTAAGGTCAGTTACCTAAATCAGGATTTAGATTTCTAAATTAGTTGGTTGATTTTTGAAAGTACCGAGCACCCACATAGAGTGACCACTATTCCTATGGTTTC
This sequence comes from Chelonia mydas, assembly GCF_015237465.2. Taxonomy (NCBI): domain Eukaryota; kingdom Metazoa; phylum Chordata; order Testudines; family Cheloniidae; genus Chelonia; species Chelonia mydas. The sequence goes on along the minus strand of NC_057853.1, from coordinate 108,044,049 downwards.
AGTGCTTTGATTCCACACAGTGGCCTAGCGATTAAAAAGAAGAAAAAGAAAAAGAAAAAAGGGCTCAGCTAGACCAGCAGTTCTCAAAGCTGGTCCGCCGCTTGTTCAGGGAAAGCCCCTGGCGGGCCGGGCCGGTTTGTTTACCTGCCACGTCCGCAGGTTCGGCCAATCGCAGCTCCCACTGGCCGCGGTTCGCCGCTCCAGGCCAGTGGGGGCTGTGGGAAGGGCGGCCAGCACATCCCTTGGCGTGCGCCTGAACAAGCGGCGGACCAGCTTTGAGAACCACTGAGCTAGACCACTTACCAAAGAGGAAAAAGGAGAGTGCCCTACACCAGCAGTTACCTCTAAAATTACTTATAAATACCATCAAAATCCAAAACAAACGAGAGAGCACATGCAAGTTCAACAAATCTTTTAATCACTAGACCATCTGCCTTTCAAGATAAATTGCTCCTAGTGGTAATCCTCACTGTCTTGTAATATTGGAGTGGTAGAAAGTGGGTTTTCTTGAGTGAACGTAATGAAAGCAAACCCATGCACACGCACATACACACCCGTCCCAAAGCAAAACCCATTTTTGGACTGAATGCAGAGACGAGTGAATACCCCAAGTGTTTCCAGTCCCATCAGTCCCTTGCTTATAAGGGAACCATTTACAAATCAAAGTGTTTCCAAATCTTGTGCATGAGGATAAAGCACATGGGCATTATCCATCAGGTATTAGAATTTTTGCTTATATTTGAAATAAATGTTTACTGTCTCAATTCTAACTTCATCTTAGACAGGCACTGGAAGGGACATTTTAATTTATGTTAAAGTGAAGGCGAAACTAAAACATAACACCCAGTGAATCAGACATGCAAAAATCAAGGAAGTAAAAATAACACTCCCTACGATAATACTCCAAGAGAGAACAAGCAGAACACAAAGAATGTCTTAGATAATCACAGCTGCAACAGTATTTCATTTTAAGTTACTTGAGAGAATGAGACCATAGCCTGAAAACTGGGATAACCACATTTTCTTGCAAGAAAACCAAATTTGAAATCTTCGGTGCTCATGGGGAAATGATCAGCCAGGATTCAAGTATTCCAAGGACTGACTCAGCATTGGGAATAACTAATTTTTCCATTTAGATTAATCCCTTCAAGATTAGGGTTTAAGTACCCTGAACATTTCTTCACACAACTTGACTAGCGTGATAATCCATAACTATCTGATCTGTGAGTAGAAAGAGGACTTCAGTGTCCACAGGTATAAATTCAACATTTTTCACTATCACTAAATTTAATTAGAAAAAATGTAGAAGGCTGTTTTCCTGGTAAGATGATCAGACACCATATCAACAATATAGGTTGCATCAAATCAAAAGTTGATAAATGGTAAAATTAAGGAAGGAAACAGAACAAAGATTGTACTGGTTAGGGAGGGAAATGATGGGGGAAATTGATTCATTATTTATTAAAATAAGATCTAAGACATCATTGAAAAAGATATAAACCAGGACGGGAAAGCAAACATTATTTTCTGGAAACTAACTTAAGATGTGATACAGAGTTTAAAAAAAAAAAGTATACAACAGCAATATCATGTCACCACAAAATAAATGGAAGTAGGTGTACTAGGATATCTTACTATGGGCTTGTCTATACACGAACTGGAATCAAAGTAACTAAATTGGCTTTAATTCACACCGTTACTTATTTCAGCAAAGACTATGCATGGACACTCTTATTTTGGAACCAAAGTAATTAAAGGTGTGAATTTAAATAGTTAGTTATTTCAGATTCAATTTGTGTGTAGACAAACCTCTAATGTGTGACTGAAATTGAAGCCTGAATGAAGTTCAGTCCAGATGAGTGTGTGACAAGTAATGAGTTAAAGGTTAGACAACCTATAGATATGGCCGGAATTACATCTGCCTCCCTCATTCAGAGTGCATGCTCCCACTTGTTACTGAAGTTTTCATTCAGGGAGTATTATTGGATCTTCAGTTGCTGTGAAACGATCACACAGCAATCTGGGAAAGGAGCTTTCCTCTTTATCTGATCAGAATATTATGACTGTTTCTTTCAGAGGTGGACCTTGCTACTACCAACTATGCCTTTGTAACCTAAATATTGATATAATACAACGTGTTACAACTAAAATCAACTTGAACACCGAGTCTGGCACAGAACGCTTTACTTATTACTTGTCATTGAGTCATTTTATAAAAATATAGAAAAAGCACCAATCCACAAAAAGCTCTGGGCTCCTTGCCATCGTAGTATATTAAGTTGGTGACACCAGTGCACTGTGATCTGCACTCGTAGTCCATTTCTGGGTGGAGTGTACGATGTTGTTTTGGAAGACACCTAATTCAAGAGATTCCTCCCTCCCATGGCATACTTCCACAGCAACAGTCAGAGATGCTCAAGGTGCAGCCCCCTCAATGAAAAAGAGAGGGCAATGCCAGCAAGACAGTAACCATAACTAGCCATAACTTTTGGAGAATCATTGGTTTAAAATAGTCTGAATCTGTCAATAAGACATTCAACAAAATCACTTAAACAGGCGTTTGAGGATACATGAACACAATAAAGGACAGGTGTTTGTGATGAGGGGATGTATTGATTGGAATTATTTAAGTTGTGGTTATTTTCGGAGGTAAAGGAGGTTGGGATGAGCAGAACATGCTGGCGACTATCTTACATGATGGCAAAGGTCTCTGGAGCCTAGGCTGGCTCCTTTTTGTATATTAAACAAATAGCCAAGAGAAAAACCACATACTTTTCACTTTTGTCCATAGTACCTACAAATAATTTTTCGAGGTTAGGTCACAAAATAGAGATTAAAAAAAATCCTCTGCAACAAATTTCAACATGTAAGAAAAAGTATAACGAAGAAAAGCTCAAGTTGTAATACTTCAGACAAGTGTTGCATCTCAAAGCAGATCACTTCACCAGGAAAAGTGGTAAAGGAATTGATAATAAATGGTTAGAAGCCAACAAGAATGAAGAGGATGCAAATGAGATGAGTGACACCAGAAGTAAAAGTTAATGGAAAACCATTGTTATAAAGCTCTATGAATTTAAGGTATAGCACATGACAATAAGAGTTAAACACAGAAATGTAAACAACTACAATTAAATAATTTGCTACAACATTTTTAAAGAGTCAATTATTGGAGATTATTGTTTTCATGCTGGTTCAGGAATTTATAGTCTTTTATTTTGTCATGTTATGCTTGTCAGGAGGCCAGAAGACTGTGGGCAGAAATGACCAATAGATAAGTAGATGTATGTACAAATATGTACATATGCTTTAACACACACACAGAAACATACACACCCAGATATTAAATACAGACTGCAGTGGCAACAGGGATGTATTTACTTTGCAGTAACAGACAAAAAAGCTGCAATGAAAAACTTGGTTTACATAATGGAAATATAGGCATAATTAGAGCCCTGCGCAGATACAAAAATGTGGATCTGCATCCAATCCGCATCTGCCAGGATCAACCCATGCTCCACTAGCCATCTTTAACCTGTATCCACACCCACATCCGCAAGCCGTCTCACAAGGGCTAGCGACAAGGGGTGGGGGAAAGGGAGCGAGGTCTTGCAGGCAAGAGGCAGCGCGAGGGTAGGGATTGGGGGTAAGGTGCAGCGTGGGGGCGAGGTCTTGAGGATAAGGGACAATGTGGAGTGGGGGCTGGGAGGAAGGGGCATCACATTGTGTGCTGTTCCCAAGGGCAACGGTACACGGCAGCAGCAAAGCATGTTGCATTCCAGTGGGGCGGAGGGTGTGGTCCCGGGGTCCCGCCAGCTCCAATCCCCATGGCTGGGGGCAGGCCCTGCTGCCCAGGAGAAGGCGGGCCAGGCCTGGGAGCGTAGCCAGTGCTCTGGGCCAGACCATAATGGGGAGGCTGGTACTGCCCAAGGGACCTGAGCTGCTGGACAGGAAGCGGCATGGCGAGCGGGTGCTGGACACCCCTGACTCCAACCTGCTGCCCAGCCCCAGCCTGCTGGTCCCGAGCGCGCTGTGCCACCCCCTGGACTGCCTGAGCTGAAAGCCATGGGCCAGGTGCCGCTGGTGACTAGAGCCCTGTGCGGTTGTGTGCCGCTGGTGACTAGACCCCTGTGTGGTTGTACCTGCATCCGATCCACTATCCGCAACAGTGGTCCACGGATACGAAGCAGATATCCACGGATTTGCAGGGCTCTAGGCATAATTACCATACTTGCTAAAACAGCTTCTTTTATGAGGATATAACACAGAAATCTTAAAGAGACCTTTAAAGGCCTATTCTAGAGATTATCCTTTAAACAAATCTGACTATTTCCCAAGATTTTGGGACACTAAAAACACAGCATATTCAGCCTGGCTACCAGAATGGATCAATACTCTAGTTTTTCATCTCTAGAAATCTGCATTCAAATTTATCACATGAAATGAGTCTGATGACCCAGTGTAGTTCCAAATGGACAGAAAAGCAAATTACAAGACCACCACAGCATAACTGGCACTTTCTCACCAAGACAAAGAAAGAATTGGAACTGGGGTGTTACATGTTCATTGACTGAGGTATCAAGGAGAAGTTTGGAAAGTGACTGCCTGAGTCACAACTGGATTTAGCCATTCCAACAACTTTCATTTTTATGAATGTGAAAAATCATCAATTGGTAAAAGAAAGAGTAAAGATATTGCATAATGGCATGTAAAGATCTTTTTTACCATCAAGTTATAATAAACATTGTGTTTTATTTTCTTAAGTCTTGTGCCAGAAAAAACAAACATTAGAATACAAGATGTGTAAGTCCTCTCACCATGCCTCTGCTTGAAAACTTTATTGTTCAAAATATATATATATATATATTTTTTTTTTCTAAAAATCACATTTTCTCTAAAGGTACAACAAGTACCAAATAAAAAATCTAAATGAAAGCCTATTTTTTCCTGTCATGTGTTCCTGAAGCTGCAATGAACTTGTAAATATACTAACAAACAAAACTGTACGTCATACACCCTGCAGTGTTCCTAGGAATTCAAAATCAGCTGGTAGCCTTCACTTCTCATACCTATTTCTATAAAGCACTGAGGAATTGCTGACAAGGTTCAGCATTGTGCAGAATATTAAATATCTTTTTTGTAATACTCCAGTGACTCTTGAGTCTGTCTCTTACAATGCCATATGCACAGCTGCGTTGGAAAGAGGAAGCTATTAAATATATTAAAAGGTAGAAATATTACCAGTAAAGACACAATCAAATAACTGGATCTCATTTATCTCCAAACAAAGCAAAAAATGTTAACACTACATTAACATAAGAAAATCACTCTCGATGTAATAATACCACAAGCCTGTTCAACATACCTGAAAGCAGAATCAGAGTTTAATAAACTAAATTAGTGCTTTTGAAACAATCAAAATAGCATAGAGGCATCAGACTTATTTGTGGTCAAGAACAACAGGCCTGACCCTAAGATGTGTTAAGCATCATCAACTTTCACTGACTCAACCAGTTAATGCTCATGCCGGAGAACACTGTATTTATTCTAACTGCCAATGTGAGGTTAATAGGATGTTACAACGCCAAAAAAATCTTTAATAATAATTAAAAAGCCAGAATTTAAAAGAATGCTTAAGATTATTTCACTTTGTTAGAGAGCCTGCCTTGGTGTACGTATACCTGAAGGTTTGTTCTCCTCTCAACAAACATGCCTAGATCTCCAGTTAACAGTAATCGGAAATAATGCTGACATGTATGAATGCAGATACTTATGTAGAGACAGTAAAATTTGCAAAACCACCTGAGTGCATTAGTAGCCTAAGCCGAATTTTCAGAAGAGTCTTAGGGCCAGATGGTTCAAGCTATGTAGGCACCTAAAAATGAAGAAACGTGCCTAGTACGTACTTTTGACAATCTCAGCAGGTGCGTGTCTGCATCTTTAGCCACATAAATATCTTTAAAAATCTGACCCTAAGTCACTTTTGAAAATAGTTCATGGTTGCTTTTGAAAATTTACCCTTTGGCCCCAGTCTTGAAAAGTGTAGTTTGTAGGGCACAGCTGCAGCTTTGTGGAGCCCCACTGGCTTCAGAAGGGCTCTGCACCAGTGCACCAATCTCTCACATTTTACATTATGCAGGATAGGGGCTTCTTCTCAAACTTGAAAATAAAAGCTATAAAGATACAGAACATATGTAAACTTGTGCTACCCATAAATACACAAAAAAAGAAGTATCTTGAATGTTCATTCAGTTATCACAAGGATCTTATTATTTCAAAGCACACAGTCCTGGAAATCAAGTGAATTGCATTTTCCGGGAATAATTTTGCAATACTACAGTTCAACCATTACTTTCAGTTAGATTATAAAAGAGATGTGAAAGTACTGTGCAAAAAAGTTGCACTGCCCTAAATGGAAGGAGTGATTTTTCACAATAATTCCGGATTGCTTTATATGCATCTCATTTTACCTTTTCCACTTTATGAACATGTATATCCACTTTGATTTACTTAAATCAAGTTTTTATATTTACTGTTGTCTTGCTTTACTTTGTCTTTCATTTTGTCTTTTTGTTTTCAATGGGACTAATCACATCCTTAAAGGTACGCATGTGATTAAGTGTTTGCAGCACAGGGTTTAATCATCACTTCCAATTATAGAACACTTAATAACACTTAAGAACTAATTTTAAAGAAACAGTGAAACGTGTTTGAATCAAACTGAAATAGAAATTAGCACACCATTAAGGTTATAAGCATTAGCATCTATTTCAGTGGAACAGTTGCAATTCTTTTGGCCTGCCTTTAAAAAGGGAATAAATTTAAAAAACTAACCTATGCTATGATTCTGCAACTGACAGTCTGAGCAGACATCTACACACATGTAGAGTTAATTGCAGAATTGGGACTTTAGATGGTTAAAACAGAAACAGCAAGTCCAATTTACACACCTAACTTATGGCTTGTCAGTTTTTGTACTAATTTAACTATATTGGTTTGAGACTGGTACAGTTAAAGTTATATGACCTCTAGCATGGATACAGTCATACCAGTACAAAGGTACTTACACCAGTACAACTTATTCCCATATATTCAGAAAAATAAGCCACACTGTACCAATATAATTGGGTCCACACTAAGGGTTGTACCAATTTAACTACTTCGGTTAAAAAAAACAAAAAAACCACCTATACCCTAATAAAAAAAGTTAGATTGGTACAAAAAGGGGGGTGTTTACCAGGCCTTAGGATACTCAGTCTTTAAATATATAGTACATTTACTGTGCAAAATGATATTTATAAACCTAACTTTTACATTATTTCCTTTGAGTTCTAGTTACAGAATTTGTTGGTTAATTAGAGTTTTATTTGGGTGCTGCTGAAGGCTACTGCAATAGAAGAAACTTCTAGGAACTGGACTAACATGAACAGACCAACTCCAGTTTGTCGCTAAGGCCCAAACCCTACCACACAAGCTTCTCTGCATGGGCCTGCAGTGCAGAACAGTTTGCAGGATCAATACCTAAAATTCTAATCAGAATCAGAAAAGTACAGTACAGCTGTGGTAAACCTTAATTTAGTCAAAGTTCATTCAACACTAAATAATAAATGTGGAAAATTTAGAGTCGCTTAGTTTTGCAGAATATGAAGACTGAACACTAGATTAGACAGGTTGATGCTAGACATATGCTTGAATTTAAGGACTTCCTCAGTCAGAAATATAGTCCAAACTGCGTGCCACAAGTTGAAAATGGTTGTGCAACTGAGTAGTATGAAAAAAAATTAAAAATAAAAAGTAAGAAGATGTTAAAAATTAATATATTTAAAAATTGTAGACGATTTTATTATCTATGGTCCCCCTCTGTCAAGGCGGGCCCATGTGGTCACAAGAAGTCCTACTGACTTCAATGAGGATATGCCCTTGAAGAGCTCTTTGTAGGACAGAGGCTTATGATACATCAGGTAACAAAATATAATCTTAGATACCTGTTAATTTTACTTTAGCTATAAGGCTTCTGATCTGCAAGTACATACCTCAAAAAACACAAGAACTATAATACAAAACATGACTTACTCTGTTTTTCTTCGTTGCTTGTCCTCAAATATATCATTTAGATTTATTGCCACCTGTCCCAAAAACTTATCCAGCCCCACCAGCGACCTGTGCATGACAATCAGGTAGAGGATGTATTTCTCTGGATTCCCCTGCATCAATAATCCAGGGAGCTCAAATGAGGCCTCTTCTTTCCAGACTGGCTCTAGGGTCTTCTCAGCTACCGAGGTGGAGTATTTTTCCTTGCCCAGTTGTATAATAGTGTAGGTATCGTTGGTGCCATTTTTGCCTTTTGGCTTCAGATCTTTGGCTTGAAGAACTGTAACCTGCACGTGGGTTGGGAACCACTTCTGGGCTTGCTCTGCCAACATCATCCTTGAAGGGTTCAGCAGTAGTAGCAACAAAATAAAGTCTGTAAATCTCCTAATTATTGCATAAGTGCACTTAAAATGGGGATAGCTATGAAAGCCTCAATGTTGTTTTCTCTAAATACTTCTTTGGTTGTTTTGTTTTTTTGAAGGAGAGAGAGAGAGAGAGAGACTAACCATTGCTTAGATTTTCCCTCCAAAGAAGTAACACCTTTAGCTCTATTACTAATTTTTGAAACAAAATTCTCTCATATTATGTTTTTCTTCCACAGCAATTAATCAATCCACTCTTCTTTACTCAGCTTCTCCCCTCACACCATAAAAAACAACAACAACAAAACCAACTCCCATATCCTTTCATGATAATCCTGAACTTTTAACAACAATTTCCCATTCCCTGCAGGGCAGCCTAATGGGGCATGGCAGGTCCCTCCTTTGCAAAGGGAAGGGGGCAGAGGGTGAAGGACTGGGGGTTTCAAGGGCTGTAACCAACTCTAGCCTGCAGCTCTTCTCACCCACAAACTCCCCCTAGTGATAAATACACCCAGGTCCCCCCGGAAACCATATCCTCGCAGGAGCCCCAACCTACCCTCCCGCATAGATCATCCCTGCGTCTGGAGTTTGGGGTCCCCTTCAGCAGCGCTCCACCACCATGCCCCACTTGGTACTGGGAAGCCCTGGGGTCCCCCCCTCAGATGTGAGAAACCCTGGGGTCCCCCACTCAGTTCCCCCCACCCCCCGACGTGGGAAGCCTGGGGTCCCCCCCTCAGCTCTGGGAAGCCCTGCGGCCCTCTCCCTCCCCGGGTCTGGGGCGCCCTGGGGGCCGCTCACTCCGCCCCCGGCCTGGGAAGCTCTGCCCCCGCTCTCGCCGGCCTCCCGCCGGCCCCTTACAGCCTCGGCGCCTCAGTCCCCAGCCCTCCCGCGGCGGAGGGGGGACGGGGGGCGGCTCCTGGAGCGCGGCGATCCCAGGCTGGGCTCCCCGGCGGCTGACGGACGAGCGTGCCCGGCGGCTGGCGGCGCGCTCGCGCCCCGCACTGACGCCGCCCCGCTGCCCGCCCGCACAGGCTGCGCCGCGCTCGGCCTGCTGCCGCCGCCGCCGCTTCCGCCTTGCCGCTGCGGCGGCTGCCTCCTCGGCGGTCAGAGGACAGGGGGCAGGGTTCAGTCCCCTCCCTGCCGGCCCCCGGGCCCTGGCAGGCCTCTGCCAACCGCACCCTGCCTCCTGGGCTAGCTTCAGGGAGCCGGTCGCACTCCCGCCCTACAGTGGGGAAAGAGGGGACCCCCTAATCCTGGGGGACTCCCGAACAGTAGTAGGGAGGCAGGGTCCCTTATTTCTGGGCAGGGGGATTCACCCTACCAGCGGGGGCAGAGGGAGAATAGAGGGGACCCTGTACTGTGGGAGGGGGGAACCTTTGCATTAGGAGGAGAGACGAAAGCCCCCTAATTTTGGGGTGGGGGAAGGAAAGAAGGAATTCCTAATTTTTTAGAGGCAGAAGGGCCCATGGCGGGGTTGGAGAAAGGAAGAGGGGACCTCTAAGCATCTAGATAAGGCGAGGGGAGGCCTTGAATTCCTCCTTTTTTAAAGCAGGGCAGGAAGAGATCCCTGCTACTATCTTGGGTGGGAATGCACAGTTTTGTGGAGGAGAGACTCCCCCAGGCTGTGATTAATTTTAAAGCAGTGTTTGAGAAAGGAAAACGGGGGGGGGGGGGTGCCCTGATAAAAGTCTTCTGCTGTATGAAGGGCTTTTATGAAAGAGAAGAACGATCAATTGTTCTCCAGGCCTGCTGAAGCCAGGACAAGAAATAATGGGCTTAATCTGCAACTAGGGAAATTTAGGTTAGATATTAGGAAAAAAACATTTTCACTTACAAGTGTAGGTAAGCTCTAGAAGAGGCTTCCAAGGGAGGTTGTAGAATTCTCGTCACTGGAGGTTTTTAAGAACAGATTGGACAAACACCTTCCAGGAATAGTGTAGGTTTAGTTGGTCGTCTCTTGGTGCAGAGAGCGAGACTTGATGGCTTCTCAAGGTCCCTTCCAGTCCTACCTGGCCTTTCTATGATTCTATGAAAAAACTCTTGCAACTGAAAGGCGATATTGTTGCACATTTAAATAAGACATTTAAAATATCACTTTCTTGACATATAGATCATTCAGATTGTCCCAGCTTTTTGAAACTACCAAATATTTCACCACTTCTGCATTAAAGATTAGTGTCCACACTTGGGGAACAAATCTAGATGTACAATTAGTCCAAGCCTGTCACTCATATCTGCTACTCTAAAAGAAGTTTTAAAAATTCCCAGTCTTGAGATTCAAGATTTTGTGAAGTCTGTTTCAAGAAACTCATTTTTTTCAAGTCACCCCACTTTGACAACACCTAAAGAGCAAAAGTAATTGTAAAGTGTTTGGGGATACAGTTGAACACCAGAGTTACGAACTGACCAGTCAACCACACATCTCATTTAGAACCAGAAGTACGCAATCAGGCAGCAGCAGAAACAGAAAAAAAGAAATAAAAAACAAATACAGTACAGTACTGGGTTAAATGTAATCTAAAAAATAAAGAGAATGTTTATAAAATAAAGAAAGGTAAGGAAAGTGTTTCTGTGTTTGTTTTGTTTAAATTAAGATGGTTAAAACCAATATTTTTCTTCCACATAGTAAAGTTTCAAAGCTGTATTAAGTCAATGTTCAGTTATAAACTTTTGCAAGAATAACCATAACGTTTTGTTCAGAGTTACAAACATTTCAGAGTTATGAACAACCTCCATTCCTGAGGTGTTCTTAACTCTGAGGTTCTACTGTATACAGTTTGAATGGTGTGACACCCCTCTCCCCCCCCCGGGAAACTTTTGTGTGTGTTTGCCTGTGCATAGTCATTGCTACAGATACTAGCTATATTTCTACATACACAGGCAGACACTTTATGGTTGCTAGACTATATATCCCACCAACACAAACCATAAAAAGTAAAGAAATAAACAATTATGTCATTCTACACCTCATGCACACTAGTCATCAGTTCCCCTTTGCAACCACAGCTGCTTCTGGTGCACAGCCCACATGTCTCCACGCTCATACTGTACAACTACTGGTACTCTTGAAGTCTGATTGAGGACTGGCTGTTTGTGTATGTTTATTGATGATTAAATAGGGTTGGTGTGTCCTTCATAAATTACCGTGTATGTAGTTTTCTTTTGGTGTAAGACTGCGAGATAATTTTTTTTGTAATGGTGAGAAAAAGGTAAATGGATAATCCATGTTAATGTGATAAATTTGGTACTTTTGTGTGGAAATTACAAATATTAAATCTGCATATCTGTTTGCTAAAGTGTATTATATCTGTGGTCAGAATTAAGGCTGCACATTGGCTGTTCAAGATGAACAGCTCTTCCACACACATGCTCCTTCTTTTGTCTCTCCCATATCCCCTTCAGCATCCCCAATAATCATCCCTTAGATATATATGGCAAACACTGGAGTGGGGGTGGGAGGATATAAGGAACATGAAGGGATGAATGGTCAAGGGGAGTCAGCAAAGATGTCGATGATGGTAGGTAAAATGTAGGGGAGAAGATAGGTTAAGGTGGGAGGACTATGGCAATGTTGTTTTGCAAAAAGGCTGATTTGGGGGGTGCGGGGAAGGGAGATTCTTTGGGATCTTGTGGAACACCTTGATTATATCTTCCACAAGTATTCACAATGGAAACAGAATTTGCAATTTGCGTATTTGCAGCAGATACTAAGAGAGCTGGTCATCCAATCAGGAACAAAATTATACCGTGTGACCTATGTGTCCCCTCAGAACTAACCAGGACCACCCAATTATCCAAAGTTTAAAACAAATAGGTACCAGTGATCTGCTGAGCAAAAATTATTCCCCAAAGTTATCTAGCAAATAATTCCAAATAATGCAGAAAGAGCAAACTCTTCAATTTGCAAACCGAAAGCATAGAGAAATTCATTCATCAAATAAATTATTTGCTGCAATTTATTCATTTACCTCTGCAAGTACAGACAAATGTGTTGATCCTTTTCGGTAAGTACTGTTCTGTATGCAATCGGAAATGAAACAGAAGAATGGAATGGTCTCAAAGCAGCCAAGTGTAAAAGGAGAGTGTTTTCTTTTACAGGGGCAGCCAAAGTATCAACTCTGATGTGGAATTAGATGTATTGTTGGCTCACTGGGTGAGAGCAGAGAGAGTATTTAAAATTACTGAAAATGACAGAATTCTGCCACAACTCTTGGAATTCCACAGGTTTATTTAAATACTGATCTCTTGGGCCAAGCACATGTAGAAGAGTGAATTAATAGAGAAAGGTGGTGCGCATGAGAATTAAGATTCTGTATACAAAGTATAACTGTCACAGTTACAGGGCAAGTTTCAGAGTAGCAGCCGTGTTAGTCTGTATTCGCAAAAAGAAAAGGAATACTTGTGGCACCTTAGAGACTAACCAATTTATTTGAGCATAAGCTTTCATGGTGACTAACCAATTTATTTGAGCATAAGCTTTTGTGAGCTACAGCTCACTTCATCGGATGCATTCAGTCCACTGAAGTGAGCTGTAGCTCATGAAAGCTTATGCTAAAATAAATTGGTTAGTCTCTAAGGTGCCACAAGTACTCCTTTTCTAGTTACAGGGCAAGACTCCCTTGTCTTGGTCATTATTTTGTTTACTGATAATTTCCTCCTTACAGCCTCCTTTTAGTTAACTCTATATAGCCAGGGAGGATCTTACCACACAGGTAAACCGAGAACCATACGATATTTATAAACAATAATAGACATTCTCATTCTCCACAGCACAGCTATCCATTATTATTCTGTGATAATTATTCATTTTTAAAGTCATGCTGATTGTTATATGTTATTCTTTATCCAAATTCATTTACTCTAAAGACATAAACCAAAACGTTCATTTCACCCTTTCTGATTTTATTGGTTATGATATGTTAGATTTATATTAAATATAGGAGTGCAAATTCAGTAAACATAGAGTCATACTCAACCCAGCTTGAAGACTTGTACCAGGGATATATTTGGGTTACAGTACATAAATATCATTTATTTTCAGTTTTTCATAAATATCTGCATTTCCTTTTATGTTAAAAAAGTTTCAAATGTTTATGACCTTCAAACAGATTTACTGGGTTGGAGTGGGTGGTACAGAGATTTTGTAAGGATGACCAAAATATTATCCATCTCTACATATGACATGCTTTTGTGTTTGGTCAACCCTGAAAATTGTTTTTAAAAAGGAATAAAGCTATTGGAAGAATATGGTCCTCTATCTGGTTACCCAGTGAACTATGGAAAAATCAGAGACTTTTATCATTTTCTGAGTCTGAGGTGTCTCTGGAGACATTTTTCCTGGGGTTTATGTCTCATTCTTTTATAAGCTGGTAATAAGTTTCCAGAGATCTCAAAGACCATTATGTCACAAATTATCCTGAAATTATCAACTCCATTAAGGACAATCTCAGAAAATACTACTGTTTTTCTCCAGTGAAATCATTTTTTAAATGAAATGAGTCTCCAAAACAAAATTATTCTCCTTGTTAGAAATAATCCCAAATACTGTATGATGTCTTGCAAAGTTCTTGGTAATACTACTTTGAACTTGCATAGCACCTTTCTTTCAACGTTCTCAAGGTGCTTCACAAGCATTAAATATTCAGCTTCACAACACTGAGTGCCCTAGGTGTTATTATACCCATTTTACAGATGGGTAAACTGAGGAAGAGAGAGAATTGTTGCATGTTCAGGGTCACAGAGTTGATGTTAGTCAGGAATAGATCCTAGGAATCCTGAATCTCAGCTCCCCACTCTATTAGATGACATTCTTTTATAAGTTTTGTATTGCACACTGCGAGATATGATGTGCAAATAAAGATCAGAGGGTGTTAGTATTTGCAAATATCTGAAACTACTATACCTCCATTGTCTTGGTATGTGTTAAACTGGTAGCTCACTGTAAACTACTCACCTTTAAATAAAAGAGTCAAAAAGTCACTATTATTGGGTTTCTTAACCAAGAGAGCAATTACAAAAATAATATACATAAATTTTGGTCTCTTCCTAGGCCTGTTTCCCAGGCTTTAGCAGTTTCTAATATTCTTCCCATTAGGCCTTCTCTGACTCTGTCTCCCACTTCCCTTCTCTTCAGAGAGCAGTTCAATGAGGCACATCTGTTGTGACGTTTTGGAGTTCAATCCAGACCAGTGAGAGATTGTGTCACCACCTGCCCTGAAACCTGGGGTCTTTAATGCTCTGCTGCTGGATCTCGCAGCCTGAATACCAACAACTGGCAGACAAACATGTAGCTCCGTGAGGGTCTGTGTGCTAAGCAGCTCTGATTCAACACTCTGACCCCAGCAGCCTGCCTGCAACACAACAGCTGCACCCTTGACTCCACCAGCCTTGGTTACTACTTGCAGAGTGACCCCAACACACTCCCAGTCCCGAACTTCCCCAAAACTGTTGGCCCTGAAGTGTGCAGCCCTCTCCTGGAACACTCAAAGAAGTAATAAGGACCTTTGACAGAAGTACAAGATGTGGTTTCTTTTGTTTTCCTAGGCAAGTTTTTCAGTTCCCAGAGAATTCAACCCTTTTTGTTTAAGGACCTATCTTTCTCAGCTTGCAAGAGCTCTGGCCCCTTGTGACTGTCCAGTGATGGATGCCACGATGGCTCTTTCTTTATATCATCTCAAACTCACTGTTTTCTCACCAGACACAGGTTGACCTCATGCTGGTCTTCCCTGCCTGTGGACTTCCCATCCCCCTAATGATTTGTATGTAACTAAGGCTTCCATTGTTTTGGTCACACCTTGCTTAACTGCACTGGAGACAGGTTGGTAGCTGCCTTCCATCCTGTCTGGAAGAAAACCTGTTTCTCTGTTTGGCCAGACTTTAAAGCATATCAGTGAGTATTCATAGTTCGTCATAGTATTAATACATATATTTTACAGTGATATTAATCACCAGTGTGTCATTATCTTTCACAAAAGACCTTAGCTGATACACTTTTATAATACAATAATATTGCTTCTTCTTTGGGGTTCAGATCCCCTGTCTTTATAGACCAGTAAACCTTTGAAATGTATTTTTAGATAAAGTTCCTTTTCTTCTGTTACAAAGAGATGCCATGCAGTCTGGTGAAGACTTCATGCTGGTTCCTCCCTCGCTGGCGATAGTTGAGTTGTTGCCTTGGTTAGCTTGATAGCTTTGTTTACCTTTTATGTAAATATATTCGTTATCTCTGCCTGACAACCAAGTTAGTCAGACAAGCAAACTGTGCTTGTGCATTGCTTGCTAAACACATTTTAAGTACGTAATTGTAGCACATATCCATAACTTTTTGTACATATCCCATACATGCAACATGCAAGAATATTTATGATCAGTGAGTGATTTATTTTCCAATTATATATTACATGGCACCTTTTGGGTTTATATTATGACTACAGTGTGTTAGGTGTAGTGAGTGAGCATCAGTGAGTTGCTGTTACAGAGTAGTGAATCACCAGTGGGTCACTGTGTTACATATCCTCTAATTACTCAGCAGTACTTCACCTGAATCGACTGCAGGGTCCCAACACCTAGTAACAGGGTTGGACAAAAGAGAATCCTACCCCTCCAGTTATACCAACAAAAATATTGTGGTATATGGAAGATGACATTATGTCGCTGTTCGACTCAATATCCCTCCTCTTTCTACCTGCTCTAGATGGTACGGAATATTCCAACTATTCATCATATGTTGCAGATCTGCTATAAAGCCCAGGTGGGGGGAAATAAAATTAAATTGGTACTTTGAAAGAAGATTTCATTAACTGAGTGAAAGGATTAGTGTAGATTTTAAATCAGCCCTGTCCTAAGATAGGGGTTCTCAACCTTTTCCTTTCTGAGTCCCCCCCCCAATAAAAACTCCATAGTTCAGCTGTACCACAATGGTTTTTCTGCATATAAAAGCCAGGGCCGGCATTAGGGGGTAGATAAGGAAGGCAATTGCCCGGGGCCCCATGCCACAGGAGGTACCGCAAAGCTAAGTTGCTCAGGCTTTACCTTCAGCCATGGGTGGTGGGCTCAAGGCCCCAGACTGCAGTCCCACCCAGTGGGGCTTCAGCTTTCTGCCCTGGGCCCCAGCGAGTCTAACGCCAGCCATTCTTGGCAGACTCCCTGAAACCTACTTGCAGCCCCACAGGCAGCCCTGGACCCCTGATTGAGAACCACTGCTCTAAGCAATTTTAAATGTGGCTACAGCAAGTTCTTAATATAAATATGTGATAATAAAAGGATGTGTAACCCAAAATGTTGTGGCTAATATTTATGCAGGTTAAGCTTGTGCACTCCAATCTACCATTCTCCAACATTACTAGCACCCTCTTCCCTTTGGAGCACTGCTTATTCTTAAAAACCTCAAGCTGATCCTAAAATTCTTCTTTCAGTAAAGACAATTTAGTTAAGAACAAGTTATTGAGAGAAGAATGGCTATAGAACTTGTGCACGCAAATAGGGAATGCCAGCTGACTGTAAATTCTATTCCTTTATGAGCACAGATAAGAATTATCTAATACCAAGTCATACAACAGATACATGTCACTCATTCCAAACAATCTGCCGTGTATCTTCTTTCCTGCACTAAATGTTGGAAGAATTGTGAGGGCCGTGGGAATTCTGTACATTTGTTTTGGCACTGGCTAGAGTTACAAGCATCCTGTAAGTCAGTACTGGATATAGTCTCATAGTCTGGATATAAATTAGCTTTAGGTGTATTACTGGAATTATCTGGGGATTATATTCTGAAATTATATTTAGGGCCTTAGATAAATCAGTTACTATACTGGGGCCAAATTCTGCTGTCATTTACATCATCATAACTCTATGATGCCTCCACTGAAGTCAGATTTACCCCTCTTGTAACTGAGAGCAGAATTAGGTCTTTGATTATTATTTACAGCTTTAAAGACCATTCTTCTATACTGGAAATTCACCGATTGTATTCTACCAAATTGGCACAGTGTAGCATTAGAACTGTGTTTGGCAGAATTACCTGCTTATGGAAACAAAAAGATGTGGTCTGTTTAAGCAACTTATTCTTTGGGGAATTCTTATAATAAATAAAAATCAAAAACAGTTGTTGTAGATTATTCTTATTGATCTCTCATTTGGGATAACATATTTATCTGTATTAATTTGCCCCTAATGCTGCTCCCTCCTCTCCTAGCTCCTGTCAATGTTAGGGAAATTTTCTATACGTTTCCCATCATTCCTAATACTGGCTCAACTCCACTTGTGAAGTGCTGGTGCACACAGGCCACCTTCTGAAGCTGTTTTAACCACACATTATTAAACCTGGGATATATGACAAGGTGGTTAAAATACTAGTGGCAGGTGTCAGCTCATCTACACTAAGTCTGGTGGAGCTACATTAGTGTTGCAACCGTGGTAAATGTTCCTACTGTAGTCAGGATCTTTGAATTTCCAATGTATATTTGTATTATTTACTGTTTATTTGATGCACTACTGTTCCTGTGATTACCATTTACATATACAAAGATATATGGCTATCTAATTGTGAAAATGCAATGAACAAATGTAAATAAAAGTTGTCTACCTCAGGATATGTTTTGAAACCCAAGCCTGCCAGAAAAAGTTCAAAACAAATATGCTGAAGAGTACCAGTGATGCAAGATAAATGGAGGAAACTCTAATCCTTAAGAAAATTTTCCTCTAGAAATAGCCTCATTAAAGAAGGAGCAAAAATAACTGCCCATGTAAGAACATAGATGGCTCATCATGCAGCAACATTCCTGACTTTATGGAATGCCAATGAATGGATATAACTTCCTAGCTGTAATTCAAAACTGGTATGCAAAGCACACTGGGATACTAGCCATATCTTTTTCAATGCAGTTTATTGTTCTAATGTGAAGAAGTTGTCTAAATGTATCTTTTGTGAGTCATAATGAATTTAAAAAAATAAATTACCCAGATCTCAGAAGTGATTTTAAGTTACCATCAATATTTTGTCTTCTTTCAGTTCTCCTTCATTTCCTTGATGCAGCTCGATCTCTTTTTCTCTGTCTTTTCCACATGCTGCTGTAGCATCATGAGCAGCTCAACCGGCAATGGCAGAAGGGGTAATTCAGCATTACGTATTACATGTTGGCCTGCTGCTGGTACTAATGAGTAGCTGTCTTCAGGATCTTCTACTGTGATTTCTTCCAAAGATCCAGCTCACTAGATCCCCAGTTTCTAGGAGACTGACAGGGCCAAAATGTCCCAGAGATGTATATTCAGGGAGATAGAAATGGCACAAGAGTCTGGTTCCATTCATGGGTGGGATGGTAATGAGGTGCTGAATAAAAGAAATTCCAAAATATTAATAAGCTCACTTCATCCAATGAAGTGAGCTGTAGCTCACAAAAGCTTATGCTCAAATAAATTGGTTAATCTCTAAGGTGCCACTAGTACTCCTTTTCTTTTTGCGAATACAGACTAACACGGCTGCTACTCTTAAAATAATCTTCGGCGGTGTCATTCATAAACAATTCTCAATACTGACTTTAGATGGTCTCCACCCAGAAAATCAGTCCTCAAACACATCACTGAAACAGCCTGCAGGTGACTTATATCTTACAAGGCAGGACCCAGTTCAATACTTCATTAGATATCCAGTATATTGTCTGTTGGCAAGCCACTTTACTGACAAGTCCTATCCAACATCAAGCCTGAGATTTAAAAATATGGGAAGAGACTGAGGAATGCTGAAGATAGGTAGAAGTAGAAATTACAACAATTAGGGTTGTACATTGCACCAATGGATCTGAATCAGGAGCAAGATTTGCTCTCATTTTTACACTCTACATAAAGATATGTCTGTTGAGATGTACAGTGATGACAGGCTTGATTTACAAAGGTAGTTAGGCACTTAAAGATCAAGATCGCTCCTGTGGGGGGAAGAGGCTCCCTCAAGTCCCCTCCAACCCCCACTTCCAGTCCCTTACAGTGTCCTCCCCCCAGCCCAGTTCGTAGCACATAAGGGGTTCTATGAATAAAACAAACAGACCAAAGAAAGGTCCTCTCCCCTCTCTTTCCCTTATGAGAGAGGGGACACTGTATGAAAACAAAGAAAGGCAAAGGTGGCCTGGCTATCAGGCAGTCTTCCTGGATTCTGTCCTTTGGGCTTAGTCTACCAGCTGGTTTTTTGTCTTTTAATGGGGTCTACCTCCAGCTCCCCTCTTGGGGCATACTGTGGTGCAGCTAGGCCATGCAACTTCTGGAGCAGTGAGGCCTGCTACTGTCTCCCTCTAGGCTGGCCTGTCTCTGCTGTAAGGAGGCTCTGCAGTGGAGCAGCCCTCCTCCTACTCCAGGTTTCCCCTTTTTAAGTTCCCTCCCAACCCTCCGGGCAGAAACAAGCCCCGCAAGTGTGCCTTGTTAGAGCTGAACAGGCCCAGAAGAGCTGACTAGTCTCTTCTCCACCAGAGTGAGGGCAAGTCCCTTCACAGGTGTCTAATGGGATTTTCAAAAGTGACTAAGAAGGTTTGCTGCCTAACCTCACTCCAATTGAAAGACAACGGGAGTTAGAGTCCTAACTCACTTAGGTTCTTTTATAAATCCCACTAGGTGCTTATCTGCATCTTTAGGCACCTGAACACCTGTGCAAATCTGGCCTGACATCATTAGTGGACAACCAAGGTTGGTGAGATTCTCTGAAATAATTTCTACACAAGATTGGTAGGACTGCTCTAGTTAATCTGAAGGATGATAATGCAGCGGACAATCAAAGATAGCATGGACTTTCTGAAAGAATGAGTTCCTCAGGAGAAGTTAACTTGTAAAACTACGACTGACACTGTCTTGTCAAAGAACGAGAGATAGAAATGAATATTTGGTTATGGGTTATTATTAGTTCTTTCCACTTAATTACACTGAGGTCTGATCATTACTGAAGTTTATGATATAGTTCTGAAGTCTGATCATTATTATTTCACGGTGAGTCTTAAAATTAGGTTGGCAATGTTGCATTTATATATATGAGAAGATACTAAATGGCCCAGTTGCATGTCATAGTTAAAGTGACACTAAATTACTGAAAAAACTCTCCACTCCAAGAAATATGCACATATCAGTGTTGAGTCAGAAACTGGCAGTAATGATACCAGCACTTTTTGTAAAAAAAGTATACTTTTACCTTTTGTATGACTATTTCATGACCTAAAAATATTGCCAGAAAAGTGTCCCAGGTTTTGACTCTGAAAATATGATTCCTTTAGGCATAGTGAGAGCACAGACCAATTTACTGCAAATTGCTTATTGTGAGTATAATATATTTCTTCAGGATCTTTAAAGATTGATCCTTGTAAAAGTTAAAAATAAAGTGGCAGTTTGTATATTTTAAGGCCAGAAGGGCACATTACATCATCTAGTCTGACCTCCTGAATAAAACAGGCTGAAGAATTTCACCCAGTAATTCCCGTATCAAGCCTCAGAGTAGCAGCCATTTTAGTCTGTATTCGCAAAAAGAAAAGGAGTACTAGTGGCACCTTAGAGACTAACCAATTTATTTGAGCATAAGCTTTGCATCCGATGAAGTGAGCTGTAGCTCACGAAAGCTTATGCTCAAATAAATTGGTTAGTCTCTAAGGTGCCACTAGTACTCCTTTTCTTTTTGCGTATCAAGCCTATAACTTCTTGGTTAAACTAGAGCATATCTTTTAGAAAGAATTTAAAGACTTCTAGTGATGGAGAATCCACCACATCCTTTGGTAAACTTTCCAGCGATAAATCTCACTGTTTAAAATTTGCACTTATTCTGCAATCTGAATTTGTTGAGCTTCAGCTTCCTGCCATTGGATGTTTTTATGCCTTTGTATGCTAGATTAAAGAGCCCCCTACTATCAGAAATCTCATCATGTAGATCTAATAGATCATGATCAAGTCACTTATTAACTTTTATTTGATATACTAAATAGAATTATAGAACTGAAAGGGACCTCAAGAGGTCAACTAGTCCAGTCTCCTGCACTCATGGCAGGACTAAGTATTATCTAGACCATCCCTGACAGTTGTTTGTCTAACTTGCTCTTAAAAATCTCCAGTGGTGGAGATTCCACAACCTCCCTAGTCAATTTATTCCAGTGCTTAACCACCCTGACAGTTAGAAAGTTTTTCCTAATGTCCAGCCTAAACCGCCTTTGCTGCAGTTTAAGTCCATTGCTTCTTTTCCTATCCTCAGAGATTAAGGAGAATAATTTTTCTCCCTCCTCCTCGTAACAACCTTTTGAGCTCCCTCCTCCTTGTAACAACCAATATATTGAGCACTTAAATCTCTCACTGTCAGACAGGATTTCTAGAGCAGAAATTAGTGTTGTAGCTCTTTTTTTATCCCTTTCTAGTTTTTTTCTACATCCCTTCTTGAGTGTGGACACCAGAACTGGTCACAGTATTCCAGTAATGGACTTGCCAATCTGTATACAGCTGTGGCTGGTGTGCCAGAATTTGAAGTCCGGTAATTATATCTTTGCTTTATATTTAAGAAATGTAATATTGGGTATTGGAAACCTG